>NC_061106.1:16557748-16587748 GCF_015104395.2 Macrobrachium nipponense
CAATGTTGATAATAGTAGAGGACGCAATTACAAAGTGGATCAGTAATTTATCATTGCAAAATATTTGAATGCTTTCCAAAGCTGAAGTCACTCTCTCTCTCTCTGAGTTTCTAAAAGCTGCTGTCTCCATGAGAGAGAGAGAGAGAGAGAGAGAGAGAGAGAGAGAGAGAGAGAGAGAGAGACCCCCAAAAAAGTAGCCAACCAACCACCAATGATTTTGTTGGTGGTCCTGGTTTATGTCTCTTGCGGTTGGCATGTTTTAACGCTGGTTTGTTTTCCTTTTAGTGAGGAGACAATGGTCGCTGTTCGTCTTTCTCTTTTGGGGCTGTTTTTCTGTGCGACTGTCTGTTTGCTTGCTTGTCTGTCTGTCTCTTTCGTTGCTGCGATGACACTGATCAGAGAGCGTTGCTGTCAGTCTTTCGCCGCTGCCTGTCCTATCAAATCTATAAAGTATTTTTAATCATTAACGATAATCGTTATATCTCACGAAATCTTGTTATGATAACTTTGGCAATTTTTAATATAGTGTCGAAGTAACTCATCGTAGAAAATAGTTAAGTATATCTTAAACAGGCCTCTGAGCAGCTGATTAACAATTCTCCTGGGGCTGGCCCGAAGGATTAGATATTTTTAATTGGATAGGAACCAATTTTGGTTATCTAGCAACGGGACCTACAGCTTACTGTGGGATTCGAACCACACTGTATCGAGAAATGAACTTCTAATCACCAGAAACAGATTCCAGAGCAGGGAATCGAACTTAGACTAAATAACTCGGAGAAGTGATAATAAAATCAGTAAATAATTTTATGCAATCTGATCATGGTACCCTGGCATTTGTGACGTAGCATCGAAATGACAATGTTTACTGTTATTAGCCTGAGTTTGCAAGTAAACTTAAGATCATAAGGCACTGAAAAATAACAACAGCGACAATGGAGCTGCGAGTGGGTTTCTGGGTGGGGCGGGGGTACGGAAAGAGAGAGAGAGAGAGGGGGGGGGGGGACAGTCAGGCACGTGCATTATCAGAATAAGACGTATCTAAGTGGTCAGCGCAAAAGCCAAAAGGTCACTGTAGTGCAGATGGTGGCATTTACTGTTGTAAGAATTGGACTTCATGTACAAGTGGATTATTATTATTATTATTATTATTATTATTATTATTATGAATGGGCCAGAAAGGACATAAAGATATCAAGTACACTTTGAAAGAACAGATTCCCCACGCCTTATAAAAGCGAGAAATAAGGAGACAAAATAACAAAAAAAAAAGCACAGGGAAAACGAATATGAGAAAATGAGATCAAACAAAAAGAGAAAACATATGAAAACGAGAGAAACATCACTCGTCTAGCGACAACAGTCACTGGCTTAGATGCAAATCTAAGAGGGACTTGTTCTATTCGTTAGGCACGTCAAGATTCCTGGCCAGTTATGGCACCATTACTCATGGCAGTGCCACTTTCACTGTGGGTTTTGTCTCTCTCTCTCTCTCTCTCTCTCTCTCTCTAGTATACATATGTGATTATACAACGGTTATGCCTTATATATACCAGTGTACGCAATTATGCATTCATTCATGCAAGTGTTAGAAAATTTGCGATATGTGGCGAATATAGTTTCCAACACACCTGGTCGTCTCCACGAACTTTCGCCAGAATCCGTCTCTTTGTTTGTTGTACAACTCTGTAACTTACATTCCAGGTGTACGTCAAAATTTCACTTAGGAGAGGAAAGTAACTAATGTGTAATGGATATTCCTCTACATAATTGAGCAATTAAAAATTCGCAACAGATAATTATTATATACGATAATCGTGAAAAATCAATGCATCTTTTTTTATCTACGATTATATAAAAGGGAATATATTTTAGATAAAACTTTTTAGTATTCAGGAAACTTCAACAACTAGGGTAAATACTAACAAAGACCAGACATACCTGATACTTAAAAATGTCTTTAAAAAAAATAAATAAGTGGTGTTCAATGTCTCTCAATTTCAGAGCAGTTAAAATGATTTTAGTTTTAAATTCAACAATCATCGAGAAATATATTCAAGGCTACTTTTACATTCACAGATGTCTGGCTGTCACTGTTAAAACTTCCACCAAAAACAGGTTATTATAGAAAGTCTCATGAGGTATCTAGTTAGAAAAAAAAATATTATTGATAATTCCTCACTGTCGTTTGATATCAAATCCATGTCCCCACAACTTCAAGCACAAGCCTATACGTGCTTTAGACTGATTCCAGGAAATAAATTATGGATCTTTCCTAAAGAGTGAGCCCCCAAGAGTTTTCGGGGGTTGTTACCTAGGACTAATATTTCTTCGGAGTCATTATCTTTATGATATTTACAGTCTTTTGTTTATGTTTTTTACGATCATCCCCAACGGGCCTGTAGTAAACACGCCGCAAACGTGGATACACACCGGTTAAAAAAAAACCTTAAGGGTCACTGTCTAGTTAAAGATCCTAAATTATATTAACAGACACACTTGTTCTCAGTCACCCTACGTCACAACACCGAAGGTCATTGACGCCTAAAGCCATGCGAAATTCATCGACGGCAATTCATCAAAAAGTCATGAGTGAAGGGAGCGGGTCCCAGTCACGGCCAACACGAAGCCTTCTCCTCGTCATCTTTTCTATGGCGAGGTGAACTGCACTCAATGAAGTGGGAGCCTTCCTTCATGATAGGACTATTATAGATTTTGAGGTGATGAGCGCGCGCTCAGCCTCTCTCTCTCTCTCTCTCTCTCTCTCTCTCTCTCTCTCTTTCCTTTACTGGGCTGAACTAGAGGAAATGCGAGCGCAGAACTAAATGAGGGGCAGAGAATGAAACAAAAAAATATCGAGCAGGGCTGACCACTTGTTCCTGTAGGGGATACATATATGCTTTTGTTTACATAGCTTTCTATGGCCTGATATTCATGTCTATTTTAGATAAACACTCGTTCTAAGCAATTAACACCTAAATACGAGGAAACGAAGAACACAGAAATAATCATTGATGATGTACCCCAAGATCTTCTGATGTTAATCGTCTCGGCAACGATGTACCAAGAGAAGGTTTAAAAGTGAGATGCTAATTTTAGAAATATGCTTAGCGGTTTAAGAGCTGATTTTACTTTCGGTTCAGAGATTTTATTTACCATGAGGGAATAGTGGACACTGCAAGTTAAATCACGCTTGAGTAAAACTCTCTGGGGGATGTCAGTCAGACTTATATATAACCCGTCATAATTTACTGTATTTGCATAGATCATTTTCATGCTGAATAGTAAAACAAATTTTGAAGACGAAATCACACAGTCAGATGTATGCTAAATGTCAATTTACAACGTATGCACTTCAGCCCCCCTGGGTACATGAAAGGCAAACATCTCTCTCTCTCTCTCTCTTTCTCCTCAACAGAGAAATTCCTCCATCTCTCTCTCTCTCTTCTTTCCTCCACATTTGAGAATCCTCTCTCTCTCTTCTTCCTCAACAGAGAATTCCTCTCCTCTCTCTCTCTCCTTCTTCAAAAGAGGAATCCTCTATCTCTCCTCTCTCTCCTCAGCAGAGAATTACCTCTCACTCTCTCTCCTTCCTCAAAAGAGAATTCTCTCTCTCTCTCCTCAACAGAGGATTACCTCTCTCCCTCTCTCCTCAACAGAGGATTACCTTTATCTCTCTCTTCTCAGCAGAGAATTACCTCTCTCTCTCTCTCTCTCTCTCTCTCTCTCTCTCTCAACAGAGAAATTAACCTCTCTCTCTCTCTCTCTCTCTCTCTCCTCAACAGAGAATTACCTATATCTCTCTATCCTCTCTCTCTCTACACAGATAATCCTTTTTCTTGTAAAGTCAACCTCCTCCATCAAAAAATATCATACCTTGATACAAAGCATCCTTTGGAGGCTCCCAATTCACTGATGGAGAGATCGAAAGAGCAGTTGTTCTCTGTATCTCTTGATGATGACGCAATCTCAGATCCACCTGATCACCGGCCACTTTTTGTTTTCCCTGGAATAAAAAAAAGAAGAGAGAACTGGTTAATGGCAATGCAAAGAGCAGCAACATAATTCGAGTCATTTGACATTCATAACAATCCTGGTGTTATTATTATCTCTATTTGTATCGTGGGAAAATACTTTATTTTTTACTTCGTTAGTTTTTTGTGGTGCTTGCTTGCGTCATGAGTATCGCCATCATGTATGCATCTTATTATTATTATTATTATTATTATTATTATTATTATTATTATTATTATTAAAGACAGGATTACGTATCAGAGCAAGGTGTTACTGTTTGGTTCTGTGTGAATGGATGCATGTTTATACAATGAAGAATAATAGTGCCATTAAAAAATCCTCATAGTAGCACGAGTCTTCAAATGGAGAAACAGATCCACACATATGTAAATGTACATATATTTAGATTTAAAACTTTAAGGATAGCTTTCGGGAATCTGTTCGATTCCCTTTATCATTGATTGATAAGGGGAACCGAACAGATTCCCGACAGCTATCCTTAAAGTTTTAAATTTAAATGTATGCACATTTACATAATTACATAACCGTGGATTTGTTTCTCCAATAGTACTATTATTATTATTATTATTATTATTATTATTATTATTACTACTACTTAAATATACTGCCATTCACACTCAACCACCCGAAAGATATTAAGCTCATAAGTAAGTTTCCATACATACGTAAGGATATTAATGAAGTTGCGTTTATGTCATAAATACCTGGATCTTTGATGGCAAAATGAACCAGCATTATTATACTGTGATCTCATTTTCAAAGCAGGCTTCAGATTCTTGGTCGTGGAATATCTCCCCCCCAAAAAATGGTTTGGTATTTTATTGAGTCCTTTTGCCCCTGACCCAGAATCCACCGAGAATCCATTAGAACTTAAACGTGGTCCCATTTTCAAAATGAATCTGGATTTCTAAATTATGAGACATGTCCAAAACAAATGGCTTGGTATTTCGTTGAATTCCTTCTGCCCCTGACCAGAATCCCCCGAAGTACCTTAGAAACTGAAAAGAAAAGCCCCTGTATTTTTCATATGGAATTCCTTCCATTCCAGACCAGAACCACCGAGATCCACAGACCCTTAAAATGTGATCCTTTTCAAAATGAGTGATTCCTAGATTATGAACAAGAGCCCGTGCCGGCATAAGGCCAGCTTAATCTTTAACAACAACAGCAACATAGATTCTGATAACGTCAAAAGGAAAATAGCTTCCCCAAGACCTAAGAACCCACCGAGATTCCATCAGACCTAAAATGTGATCCTGCTTTCAAAATGAGTTTAGATTCCTAGATTATGAGCAAGAGCCCGTGCAGGCATAAGGCCTAGCTTAATCTTCAACAACAACAACAACATAGATTATGAAAACGTCGAAAGCAAAAAATTGCTTAAGCACTGTATTAAATTCCTTCTGTTCCTGGCCTAGAATCCACACACACACACACACACCACACACACACACACACAGGGAATCTCAGTAGAAGGGAGTTGAACTTCATTGCGTCGAGAGGAAAAGCAGGTGTGTCGACTCGTCTTCTTCCTCCTCCTCGTCTAATGGGCAGCCTTCGTCGGCCTTCATAAGCATTCGTTAGTTCAGCGTTTCATTAAGTAATTGTTTGGCCTAATTAGAAGGCCGCTTAAAGAGAGCTCTTTGCGCACTCTCCCGATTGGATTAAGGAGTCTGTTGATTTCCTTGCGCGATTCGCTTATCTTTATTACCGTTATGAAATTAGGTAGAGGGCTAATGAATGGCCCGGGATACTGTAAAAACTAATTTGATAATGAGCTCCGTTTGTGAATCTTTTCGTCTACTATAATTAGTCGTGATTATAATTGGCATGATTATCGCATTACGGCCTAGGAGGAGATTAGACTGCGCGTTCTTAAGACAGGAGAGGAGGTAAGGGAGTGGGGTGGTGGGGCCTCCCCCCAAAAAAAATGGAATTGTGGTGATCTATAAATTCCTGCTTCCGAAGTGTACATTTTCCTGTAGTAAATAGAATTACCTGAGCGTAGTTTTTTTTTTCTCCAGCTCAATCTCATCGCATGCTTTATGATGATTAAAAGTGATTAATGTCGGTGGGTTAATATTGATCCCGTACCCCGTTAGGGGGAGAGACGGATCGGGTTAATAGTCTGTAGCAATCTACTACCTTTCTATGCCTACTATTCTTATGTTGTAGATTCAGTAAAGTTTTTTTTTTCTTTTTTTTTTTTTTTTTTTTTTACAAGTCAGAAACCTAGAGGTGTATTTTTGCCAAAGGGTTCTTTATAAACGTCAGATTTCTAGATGACCATTTTTACTATGGAAACATCAGTTTTAGAACTGTTCGTTTTTTGCCTCCAAAATCGTCAGTCTCAGAGGTGTCCATTTTTGCCTGCAAAAACGTCAGTCTAAGAGGTGTTAGTTTTTGCCTCCAAAAACGTCAGTGTTTGAGAGGTGTTCGTTTTTTAAAAACTGAAGGGCTCCTTAGAAACGTCAGATTTCAAAGTGTAATTTCCTGAAGAGTTATCTAGGTGGGTCAATAATTATGAGAGGAGTGCTTGTGGAAAGTTGACACTTGGAGAAGTGCACTTGATGGAGGGTTATCTGTTAATGTCCCCTCTCTCTCTCTCTCTCTCTCTCTCTCTCTGCTGTAGTGCCGTGAACTGGGAGATATAAAAGTTTCATTATGATAACATGACCCTTTTTATTTCACATGGGACTGCAGATATGAAGAAATTGAATTATTCGATCCTAAATCCAGCGCCTATTCTTCAAAAAATAGAATGATCAGGAAAATACTGCGCTTACATATAGCACTTTTCAAGAGCTGTTTTTTCAACTGAAGTCTCAGTGGCTAAGTCGTTTAAGTTTGTGGAGATTCTATTAGCAATATAATAACTGACGGAAGTCTTTGTAGCTACTGTCTTTCTGTTTATGATTAAGCAGCATCAAAGCCAACAGGGTATCTTACTTCTTGGGCAGCCTGTAAAGGCTTTTGCATTGCTTCAGTACAGATAAAAACTCCTTGAAGAGACACATCGTTGCAACATGCCTCCCTAGAATGGAACCCCTTTCCCACCAGCCACCCACCCCCTCTCTCTCTCTAGACAAAATCATTAGGACACGGAATAGACAGTAAAACCTGCTCCTAGAGATGAGTGAGCCCACGATGTCTCCTCGGATTTACTCAAAAGTCTTTGAGGCATCCTAATCCTTGTAACTCTCTCTCGCTCTACGTACGATTGTGTTCATCTGATGTATAAGCACTCCTTCCTACCACAAACATCACAGATAAACACACAAGAGAGAGAGAGAGAGAGAGAGAGAGAGAGAGAGAGAGAGAGAGAGAGAGAGAGACTGGCTCCGTCTTCCAAAGGTGTCAGTCCGTAAGACCTCCCATACGGAACCACAAGTTGACTTTTAATTATTTTCACTTATTACCCTCAGTGGAAGGTCTTCATTACCGGGCCGGACCGCCTACAGGGACAACCCTCACCACCGCCCCGACTTTTGCTTAATGAATTGCCGAGCGCGATTCGTCTTCAAACCTGCCGCTTCCAGTTAAAAAAGGGATGGGGAGGTGTTTTCGGGAGGCCTAGGATATAGGGGGGGAGGGGTGAACAGACATGGAAAGGCAATGAAGAGGGAGAGGGGTTGCTTTCAACATACAAATAACAATGGGACCTTTACCCAGCTGAGTGTAAGAGCTGGTGGATCCAGGACTCAGCATCGTCACATTCTTTTAAGTGATGACCAGACGCAAACGTAAGAGAGGAAATCAAAAGAATTTCTTGAAATATTGCGTTCATCTTAGTATGACATGTCGGGCTCGGAAGAAAAGTCAACAGTGCAATATAAAAAAAAAAACAATGAATAACCTATTCGAGGTGTGTATTGCTTGCATAACTGTCTCCAAAAGTTATTCATTGCCTCATATTAACAAGTTCCCGATGTGTCTCATAAGAATTTTCATTCCTGGATCACTCATCGGAATATTAACTGTCAAGCAACGTGCATAAACAAGGACATTATTTTTTTTTCTTTATTTTTTTAAAGAAGGATTCTGGGGATATGTCAGTTATTTTCCCACCGGAGTCCTTTCGGAATCCTTAATTAAAGGGAGGAGTTAGGTAATGGTTCGGCTACCTGAAGTTTTAAAAGCTGTTTATTTTACGGTCTAAATGAATCAGTTATGCTAATCGAAACGCCTATGGAGGGGAAAAAGCCAGTCTCGGGAATGAACAAAGAACACGAGGTTCTAATTGGGGATGGCGATGTCAGTGATACTAATGGTAATTGCTAATGTGAATATAATGTAAATGTGCTGTAAATATTGTATAAAAAACAGTCCATTTACAATGAAGGAGCATTGCTGTCCTGATAAAGAAAGTAAATGACCCGTAATTTTAATTTTGAACAGAGCATTCTGTAGGAAAGAAAGGATTAAGATTGATAATGTAAAATATATCTGGTAAAATGTTTTAAAAAAAAAAATTTTTTTGTTTTTGTAAAATATTGAATAAAAACAGCCCATTTACAACGAAGGAGCATTGCTGTCCTGATAAAGAAAGTATTTTGAAGAGAGCATTCTGTAGGAAGGAATTGATTAAGATTGATAATGTAAATATACTATAATGTATTGAAAAATATTGAATAAAACGGGGCATTTACAACCAAGGAGCCCTACTATCCTAATAATGAAAGTAAATTTCCCGTAACTTTAATTTTGAAGAGAGCATTCTGTGGGAAGGAAATGATTAAGATTCATAATGTAAATGTACTGTAAATACTGAATAAAACTGGGAATTTACAACGAGGTAACATTGCTATCCTAATAATGGAAGTAACCTTCCTGTAACTTTAATTTTGAAGAGAGCTTTTCTGTAGGGAGAAAATGAAGAGAGATTGGGAGCTGGCAGTAGAAGAGAAAATCCCATAATTATACCCATTATGTTTATGGTATCATGGGGCTTTTATTAATACTGGAGGCTTAAGAACTGGCCTCTAGCATCGCAAACAGCCGGCCGCTGTTCTGTTATTATTTTTCAAGCCATTTATTGATGAGGTCAAGAATGTTATTTAGGAGCTGAGGGTGACACGGGGTTTTCGCTGTGGTTTGCGTACGTTAGATCACGTTTACTTTTTTTGCTGGTTAGCTAAGAAATGGATCGTTTGAATACCACACAGCAAAGAATCGTTCGGAGTCTGTGTTATGTGCGTGATAGCTTTAAAGCTAGGTAGGTAAATCTGAATGATAATGACTTACAATGAAATGGGGAGCGAGAGAAAAAAATTAATAACATATGATAAAGCAAGAACTGACAATAGAACAGGAAATGAGGTGAGAGAGAATAAATAATATCATATGAGAAAGGGAAAATTCACTATAGAATAAAAAATAAGGGGGAGAGAGAGCGAGAGAATAACATATGAGAAAGCGAGAACTAACAATAGGATAACAAATAAGGAGAGACAATTAATAGAATAGAAAATAAGGGAGAGAGAGAGAGAAATTAATAACATATGATAAAGCGAGAACTGATAATGGAATAGCAAATAAGGAGAGAATACATAATCTCATATGAGAAGGGGAAAATTCACAATAGAATAGAAAATAAGGAAGAGAGAGAGAGAAAGATATTAAAAACATATGAGAAAGCGAGAACTGACAATAGAATAGCAAATAGGAGAGAGAGATTAAATAATAACATGAGAAAGGGAAAATTCACAATAGAATAGACACCGAGGAGAGAGAGAGAGATTATAACATTTAAGAAAGCGAGAACTTTTAACGGAATACCAAATAAGGAGAGAGCGAATAAATAACAACATGAGAAATAGAAAATGGGAGAGAGAGAGAGAGAGAGAGAGAGAGTATAACATACAAGAAAGGGACAGTTCAATGTAAAATAATAAATAATATTCATTTATATTTGAGAGAGAGAGAGAATATTGTATAACATACCAGAAAGGGACAGAGAGAGAGAGAGAAAATAGCATAACATACCAGAAAGGGACAGCAGAATAGCACACAATGTCTGTGACAGAGAGAGAGAGAGAGAGAGAGAGAGAGAGAGAATAGGTAAGGGAGGAGGAGGCAAGGGAAGGTGTGTTCGCGCTATTAGTTACCTGTAAGAGGCCGGATAATGTTTGTTCCTCGGCAGGGCGCCTCACTTACAAAACTGTTAGTGGCCCTACAGAGGGACCTCCCAAAACACCTTTCGCCCGGGACGGGCATCTGGGGTCCCCCTTTTCAACCAGGCCGTGGATGTGGTCACTTAATTATCATCGGACAATACGCAAAAGATTTCCTCTCAATAATGATCATGCGTCTTCATCCAGTTCTGGGGATATTTCTATTATCAACTATAGTTATTATTATATTTATTTCACATCACTTCGTCTAAAATTTAGTGCTACGGTTTACTCTAAACTATTCTGTAACGAGTAATTACTTATAAATGGTAGTTGAGATGGTCTTGCTAACTATAGCTGCCTGCAGCATATCCGCAAGGACATGGTATTCTGAAACCCTTTTTTAAAACCACAGAAATCATCTTTGCCTTCGTGATTCATTTATCCCCATTCAGCCGTATGCGTACGCCATACTGTTTTGTCTATTTTTTTAACAACTTGCTCTTCTACGTGCTAAACCAGCGTACTACATGTAATTCGTTACGATGTGGTCAGTTTTCAAAGCGGGGCGTGAAATGACGTAACCCGAAAGTTTCCCCTGCGCACTCTGTTATCACTGGAAGGATATGAGATGGTCTTCCCAATAACCAAAATGACGCAATCTTTCTCGCCTTCTGCCTGGCTGACTATGGATCTCGTCACACAGCAAAGAGGGCTTCAAAAAGAAGGTTACCGCTGCAATGTCTCTCTCTCTCTCTCTCTCTCTCTCTCTCTCTCTCTCTCTCTCTCCCTCCCTCATCTCCTGTCTGGCCCGGTGGGTGGCGTTCCGTAGATTAACTTCTGCGGTTGGGGAAGCCGAGTGTTGTGGCTGGGGTGAGGAAAGCCTTTGGTTGAGTTAAACAAGGTCATGGTTGAGGTAAATGAGTATTTTTTTTTTTTTTTTTTTTTTTTTTTTTTTTTTTTTTTTTTTGCCGTCTTCATTTCGCTGTTGGATGACGTGGAAAGGTTGCGGATTGAAGGGGACCAGTTCGAAAGGGGGCTGTTGATAAGCAAATCTGATTGCCATTATTACTGTTCCGCTAAGCAACTGTTTGGCTTATTATTATCATTATTATTACTTCTTATCCCGTATATCTTAATTATGCGCACTGCATGATTTCTCCCTTGTTGTTATTATTATTATTATTAAAAAACTTTACAGCGTCACCGTTTTTGTTTTTAGGGGGCCGAGGGGGGGGGGGGGAGGGGGGGGGGGGGTGGAGAGAGACTATGCATATTTTAATAGATCTTTAGATTTCAACGTGACCTCTGCTCTTATAATCGAGATGATTGGCCAGTATTCTGAAGTCTTAAGAAACTACTGTCTACCTTGTCTACCTGTGCATTTTTCCTTTTCATCTGAGCAAGATTCAAGTATTAACTGCTCAAAGAGCTAAACACTACGCGATACGTATTTTGATAGCAAATCAAACCAGAAGAACACAAAGGTTACTTTCACCGTATACATATACATGAGGCACACACTTGGTGTACAAAACTTAATCTGCTTTGATTGGTGATCGCCTAGGTCTTCGAAATTATACTCTCAAACCTTTGCCAAAATCAGTATCAAAAGATCATCTGCTGTCATGAATTCGTTAGATAACCACACTACGTCTTTGACTTTGTAAGGTCTATTGGTCACAGTCAGTGGTCACAGAATAAATAGGTAAAGTAATGTGATTACAGAGTTTACATTTGCTGGCTTTCATTATTTATCTTGAATTCATGTTCTCGCTTCTGTTGCTCCCTTTGGGGGGATATCTCTCTCTCTCTCTCTCTCTCTCTGTTCCTCTTGGAATCTCTCTCTGCAATCTTTCTTCACTAAATGATGTATACGTCAACCTCCTCGCTCTCTTTCCCTTTCACATCATCTCTCTCTCTCTCTCTCTCTCTCTCTCTCTCTCTCTCTCTCTCTCTCTCTCAGCTTCTGACAACTGGATTTGCGTTGCCGTTGTCTCTCGGTCACACAGCTCAGACTTAGAAAGTCTTATCTTCGGTCATCCGAAGTTAGGAGGTTTGAAATTCATCCATTTTGTGCCATTCTCTCGCAGCCGAAAGTAGTATTATATACGCGCTCGCATATCGCCACCACCTACCTCTCTCTCTCTCTCTCTCGAGGCACTAAAAGACGTATCCAGAGCTGGAGCTTACAGCGCTCTCTCGCTCCTTTCATCTTGCCGCCGACTTGCGCGGTGGCCTCGATTCGTAACTTGTTCAGCTCTCTCTCTCTCTCTCTCTCTCTCTCTCTTCTCTCTCTCTCTCTCTCAGACACGTTTTCATCGTTTTAAAGTCGTGTATGATAAATGTTAGGATTCATCTCAAATCATAAATAATAATAATAATAATAATGATAATATGCAGTGTTGACTAGTTTTGCTGCATTCTCTCTCTCTCTCTCTCTCTCTCTCTCTCTCTCTCTCTCTCAGACACACGAATCTATCATTTTAAAGATTCACCCCAAATAATAATAATAATAATAGTAATAATAACAAATATGAAGTCCTTCACTGCATCAACTGCAAATGTCTGAAAGAGGGCCTACTACATATATTATATATATATATATATTTATATATAATATATATATATTATATATAGTATATACTATATATATATATAATATACTATATATATATATGTATAAATATTATAATATATATATCTATTATATACTATATTAGATATATATATATATATATATATATATAAATCTATGTAGATTAATGATAATAGTAGCAATAACAAAAAGTGTTAAACGAGGAAAACAAAGTAGTGATGGCAAACCCAGACAAAAGTATGTCAAGAAAGCTTTGCCTATAAAAACAATACTCCACATTCCTACATAATTATATGTTGAGACATTTTTTTTATTATAGAAAATATTTTATTTTGAGGACACTTTTGCACAAACAGCTTTCATGACGTCACAGCAAAATGACTATCGGATTTTGGATGTATCTGAGGCATGAACAAAAAAAGTAACCGCTTCTATTGAATAGAAAAAAAAGTGGAAGCGAAGTTCAGAAACAAAGAGCAACTGTTTATATATATATATATATATATATATATATATATATATATATATATATATATAATATATATATATATATAAGTCATATCACATTTCCGTGATTCATATACATATATCGAGCTACAATGTCCTTTAATATCTAATTCGCTCTACCTCGGAATTAATAATATTTTCATATATGCTTAACCGAAGGGGAATTTTTTCTCGATAATAGATTTGCCTGGTACCAGGGCGGCGAACCTATGGATCCTTTCAAACCCAGGAACGTCAGTGAAGCTTTAAAGGACATTGTAGCTCGATATAGAGATATATATAAAGTTATATATATAAGACTATATATATATATAGAGATTAGATTATATATATATATATATATTTATATATATTAGAGTATATATAGTTATAATAATAATATAATATATCATATTATATATTATATATATATATATTTATAATACATATATTATATAATTTATACATTTATACTATATTTATTATTTTTATATATATTATATTATATATAGATAATATAATATATACATATATATATAATTATATATATATATAATTATATATATAACTTATATATATATATATTATACACTAAGCAATCATAATATATGCAGTGTGTACGCCACAAGCGTGTGAGCAGTATATTGTGTGTGTAGATTCTGTAGAAGTGTGAGCGTACAAAAACCTCTTTTTCTGGGCTCTGCCACCATCGCCGCGTGGCACCTCTTCTCTTCTCTTTCTCTCTCTCTCTCTCTCTCTCTCTCCTCCAGGAGCCCAGTGGGTGTAATGTATGCGTTTACTTGCTTCTCTTTATGTTTGTCGGCCTCCTCCCTAATCTGCTATGCGGAACAGTAGCCTCGGAGTTAAAAAGAATTCAAGCCTCCGAAGGAGAATTCCCCGCGTATGTAAATGACCATTCGCCTCCCCGCCTCTCCTGATATAACCTACCTTCGTCTGCTTCTCCTCCTCCTCCTCTCTTCTTCTTCCTTCTTCTTCTTCGGGGTTCTTATTCTTCTCTAGTGATAGTTTCTCTCTCTCTCTCTCTCTCTCTCTCTCTCTCTCTCTCTTACCTGTTCATGGGGCCTTGCCTTTGCTAGCAGCTATCTTTTTTTTTTTTTTTTATTCTTTAAACTTTTTTGTCTCCACATCATTTGTTTTCGCAAACTCCACCTGCTGACCTCACTTCTATCCCTCGGGTCCGAGAGAGAGAGAGAGAGAGAGCTAGTCTTACTCTGATTCTCGCTTCTGTCGCTCTTGCTCTCCGTGAACTCTGCTCTTTATCTCGTTATATACTTATGCTTTCAAGCTGAGCGTATGTGTCACTCCATATTATGTGGGTACCAAGATTTTTGTCGAATTCTTTCGAGTCAGTTCCTGCCTTGCATCTCTCTCTCTCTCTCTCTCTCTCTCTCTCTCTCTCTCTCTCTCTCTCTGAGTTTTTATTAACTTTAATATCTGACGTGACTTTTATTTTTTGCTGTTTAGGTCCTTCCTTAATAGCCTGGCATTTGCTTCAATTGGCCGCGATGTCTTGCGTTTCTTCTTCCCCTGATCTATATTTCTTCACTCTCTCTCTCTTCTTGTTCTTCTTCCTCTCCTTTTCGCTCTCTTCAACCACTCGTTCACTCTCTTCCTCTACTTCTTCTTCTTCCTCTGCTTCTTCTTTCGTGTCCATGATTCACCAACCACGATTATTCATGCGGATTCCAGCAGCTCAGTCAGTCTCCACGTCATTTTTCTTACGAATAACAGCCGACGAGGATGATACCACGCGGTTCTTTCTCCCGAAGGCGACGCAACAACAGGAAATAACGAGGAAAGCCTACGTCGTGAGGAAGGCCAAACCCACACATGCAACATTGCAAGCCCCCTTCTTCAGTTCTAGAAAAGACATTTCTTCCCTCCTCCCTTCGATTACTTCTCTCTCTCTCTCTCTCTCTCTCCTCCTTCGACCAACCTTTCCACAAGGCAGGCCCTATCCGTCTATTTTCAACTCTCTCTCTCTCTCTCATCTCCTGGCCTCCTATCCTCCTCTCGCCCAACCTTTTTGGCAGGTCCTATCCGTCATTTTAACTCTCTCTCTCTCTCTCTCTCTCTCTGTGCATTACGAGTGTCACAGAGATTTCCCCGGTTCCTCGTAGGCTCCGCTCCTTTTTTCTCATGAGTCCGTTAAAAGTGGCCAATTTGGGTTAAACGTAAGGAACACAGTTGACGTGGGAAAGTAGCCGAGTTCCTGGCGTTGGCAAGGCTGCTGCTGCCGCTGCTGGCCGGCCAAGGGGCGGGACGCGACAGACTCGTTGAAGGATAAATGGCTCGAGAAACAAAAGGCGGACGAACTGCGCCTCTGACCGCCTGCCTTGTGGATGTAGTTGTGTGTGTGTGTGTGTACGCACTCGCTTGTGTGCGTATGTATGTATGTATGTATGTATATAGTTATGTACGAAGACACTTTTCGAATCTTTTCGTATGGTTTTTTTATATTTTATTTTTGTGATTGCTCCTCAACATAAATATACTCGGTATGCAATTTTATATTATTCTTATCATTCATATATATATATATTATATATATATATATATATATATATATATAGATATATATATATATATATAGCGACCCCAAAGAGGGACAAGCTTGAAAGAGAAAGAAGAGAGATATATATATATATATATATATATATATATATATATATATATATATATATATGTATATTATATATATATAATATTCTCTGAATTTCGAAGTAACTTTCTCAATATAATGGAACTGTGGAATTCCAGAGATAAAATCCGCCAGTGTTTTTTATACGTAACCTTTTGAATTTCAGTAAATATTATTTTATTTTTCTAGACCCTTTTGCCACTTGTTCCGTTACTTCCTTTAGAATATTTGAAATTTTAATTCTGGACAAAATAGTTCCGCAATAAATCGCCCTAAATCATAACAATTTCTTTAGTCATAAATCCTTGCAAATTCTTCTATCGGTAAATTTTAGCGTTCTCTCGTTAATTAAGTTTCGTCAATTAACTGCTGCAATTTAGTTACGGATTTTTAATTTTAGTTGCGGATTTCTTTGCATCTGTCATCCATACCAGAATAATCTCCTTGGCAAAGATTTCGCGACTTTTGACTTTTTATTTATTCTTTTTTTTATTTTATTATTATTATTTTTTTTTTTGCATCTAATCAGTTACGTGCTCAAGTCTCACGTTGACATCTTCATTGCCAATTTCATATTCCTCATTATTGGTTTTGATATTTCTGTTATTTTTAATATTATCCCTTGATTATTTCATCTTTCTCTTGCAATGTCGATCCATTATTATTATCATTATTATTTAATTATCATTACCGTAACCATCACTATACTACTGCTACTATTATTATTACATTGAATTTGAAAAAGAAACCCACAAATTCAATTTGTAACTTGTTTGAGATGTGGAGTAAAAACTTAATGTAAATACTTAGAAGTAAACAAGTTACAAATTGAATTTGTGGGTTTCTTTTTCAATCTTCAGAAGAAAACTGAAAGAAGTTTTTGTTTGGTTTATTACATTAATTACTAACCTTACTGACAAAAACCCCATCCTTCTTGGTCAAGTTGAACAGACACACAGAAAGAGAGAAAAAAAGAAAGACAGACAGACAGAAATTCAGATACAGACAGACACACAGACTGACAGACAGAAAGAAAGAAAAAAGAAAGGACGACAGACAGACAGACATTCAGATAAACAGACGCACACAGACTGACAGACAAAGAAAAAAAGAAAAGACAGACAGACAGACATTAAGATAAACAGACAGAACAGACTGACAGACAGAAAGAAAGAAAAAAGGAAGAACGACAGACAGACAGAAAAAAAAGAGCGACAGATATTCAGATAAACAGACAGACAGACAAAAGGAAAAAAAAATAGGAACGACCGACGGACAGACATTCAGATAAACAGACAGACACAGAATGACAGACAGAAAGAAAGAAAAAAAAGAACGACAGACAGACAGACATTCAAACAAACAGGCAGACAGACACATAAACAGTTAGCAGCCACGCGGATGATTCGGAGTCTTTCGCGGAGTCGTGACAGTCGGATTAGAGACAAAAGGAGGAGGAGGAGGAGGAAGAAGAAGACGACGACGACGAAGAAGAAGAGCAGACACTCCATCACTTGTTCGCATTAACCACTTCCATCTTCCTCGCGTCCTTTTAATTGAATAGTGACACAGTGCCTTCATATTACTTTCTGGCCTCCCGTTTTTTTAAATATAATAATGATACGTTCTCTATCTTATTCTGTGACTGCGAACCGTTTCCTATTTCTTCTCGGTTACATTATTTTCTTTTTTTTCTCTTGGGGTCTGCATCCAGTTCTCTATCTTCCTGGTGGTCTTCATAAATTCGTCAGATTCACAGTTTTGAATTTCATTTCACTTCTGTTCCCAGAGGTTCGGGATGACATTCCATCTGATTTGACATATTTCTCCCATTTTCCCAAAATCCACATAATTTTCTTTTTTTCTTTTCTTTCTTCCCATTTCCAAAAACTTTATACTTGTGCTGCAATCCTCGTCACAATTACTGGTCCCCTGGTATAGTGGTTAAGTGTCGTGGCATGCCACTAAGATGTCGCGGGTTCGTGTCCCACCCAACGGGGTCTGCGGTGAGAGGTTGCAACCAACATCGTTTCGTGTTTTTTTTTTTCATAAAATTGTATTTAGTTATTCCTCATTTCTTTCCGATTTTTCCTCGTTCCCAGATCAAATCTCATTCAATTTCTGTTATCAGTATCGAAGGTGAATTTAAATTTATTTTATTATATTCTCGTCGTATTTCTGTTTTGCGTGTTATTTTATTATTATACGATTCACTTCTTCGTTATCCAAAACACGTTTCCATCAGAGGAAGAAGAAGAAGAAAAAGAAGAAGAAAGAATAAAAGGACCGTAAACAAAAGCGTCGAAACGGAAAACTCGAAACGTTAAAGGCGCATGCGCGCATCCTTCAGTCCGCGCACGTTATGACTTACGACGCTTCAAACAAGCTCTCCTCGCGCACGTACGTACGTACAGGACGTACAGGAGGTTATAGCGTGTATACGCCGTCAGCGTTATCTGCTCTTGTATCAGGACACTGTATCCAGGACTGTATCAGTGGAGCTGTCACCTCCCTACCTGTATCTCTCACTCCTATCTCGACTCGGCCACGGTGCGCCTCCTCACTACAATGAGGTGTGATGTGGCCGGGGGAGGGGCCCGGGGAGGGCTGGGAGTAGGAGGGAAGGAGGGAGGGAAGGAGGGAACGGAGGAAGGGAAGTCATTTTGTTAGTTTCTCCTCTTAAGTCCCAAGTCGAAGTCTGCTTAATATTTTTGAGTACCATTCAGTTGCAAATTGGTTATGCTGTTGATTTACTTGTTTGAAATATTTAGACTATGGAAGAATAAATGAAATACATTACGTAACGTTTATAATCGATGGTATTGGTCAGCTTGTTATGTAGGGGATTAACTGTTCGATTTAAGCCTATGAAACAAATTGACAATATGATTGATCATCTCCGTCAATTTCAGGATTTTTGAAGAGATTTAATTACAGGTTGAACAGACGGACATTGTTTGCTGATTAACACCATAAATAAACGATTCTGAATCTGTACGAATATTACGTATCAATAATAGTCAGAAAATTGTAGTAAGTTCTTCATCAAAGGAAACATGGCGCTACCCAACGACATTCATTTAGAATCTAAATTAAGTACAGCTTACGGCTTCTCAAAACTCGTTATTTCATCTCTATTATTGTCAATCTAGAAACTCATCGCATTTCACGAACTGTTGAGGAAACATTTTTTCTTACTGCAGTTTACCCCTGAAAACAAAAGACATTCGCTTGTCATTCATACGTAAATAATAATAAAAATATACTTTAATTTGTAGTCCAGACCAATATTCATTTATATGGGAAAAATGGTACATGAAAGAAATCCTACAGTTATGTCTCCTTTAAAAAAAAGAGGAAAAAAAAAGAAAAAAAAAACAAGTCATCGCAGGAAAATATTTGCAAAGTCGCACCAACAATGGCGTCCCTTGCTCTCTTCTTGCACACGTCATTTTCAATTTGCCAGCTTTAAATCCTTTGGTCAAACACGAAGAGAGTTTCAGTTTTTCTCCCAAGAATCGTCGGCAGTTTACCGCGAAAATTCCCGGAGAAGCTGGAATATCCATCCTCCAGACATCGGTCAAGTGGCCTCCGACTTCGCCTTCCCCATTGATAGCTCTCAACCGAATCAACAGAGATGTTTAGTTTGCCCAGGACTTCATAAATGCAAACTCCTCCAGCCAAATCCAGCACCTAAATACACTAATGAGGTGAAGGAGGGAGGCTCTATAAGCCTTTCAAAAGGGCATCAGCTCCTCTTCCTCCTCCTCCTCCACCTCCTCTTCAGGTGTGACAATTACAAGAAAGGTTGTTTACAGTAAACCGCTATGTAAACAGCGCCAAAAGGAAAGTCATTCAATGGATGGAATGACTAGGGCACTATGAGTGAGGAGAGCAGAGTGGGAGAATTCTCGCCCTTCGACTTCTTCTACCCCCCCCCCCCCTTCTAACTCTCCCTCCACCCACCCACCCCCAATGATGTCACTAAAGGCCTCTCTAGTGAATGGTGAGACCCCCTGAAAGGTGTTTATTCAAGTATTGTTTGATGGTGACACCCCTCTCCGGCCGCTCTCTCGATACCATCTCATCTTGAACGTGTGGTCCGGCGTCGGCCAGAGCAATTATTATGCTATCTTTCCTTTTTATTGCCTTTTGTCAGGCGTGTTTTGCAATTCGTTTTTTCTTCTTTTGTGTCCTTTCTTCCACCCCTCGCGTCCTTATCACAGCCTTCCCCCACCTTTTCCCCCTTACTCTTCTCCTTATTCTCCTCTCTTTTTTTAAGTGTTTCCTGCCTTTTTTTTCTATCATCACTCGCGATCGGTGTTATTTCATTTAGTGTTCTTTCGGCTTTCTTCATCGTTTCACTGTACTTGTTTAATTTTCTACAGTATTCTCGTAATTTTAAGCTCTCTCTCTCTCTCTCTCTCTCTCTCTCTCTCTCTCTCATATCTATATATATATATAATATATATATATCATATATATATATATATATATATATATACGTAGAATAGATATATATATAATTTGTTTATGTGCACAGATGCCTGTATGTTTAGGTGAGCTATCACCTCTCAGTGCAATTATTCTTCATAATCACAAAACTAACAGTATAGGATAGCAGAAACACAGAGCAGGGAAAAGCATTCTGAGATGTCGACGCAATCGCGGGCCAGAGATCTGATGCTGACATCTAATGAACACCTTCTGGCCATCGTGAACAAACTATAGACTGTTTTTAATGAAGTGTAGGGGGGCAACAGTTAATGCACACAACAAAAGGTGAGATCACCACCTCTTTCGCCGGGTCTATTGTTTGTCTTCAAATCCTTCTTACGGTTCGTTAGCATTTGGTGGCCTTTTGAGCCCTTCTCTCTCTCTCTCTCTCTCATCCTCTTCCTCCTCTCTCTCTCTCTCTCGATCTCTCTCTCTCTCTCTCTCTCTCTCTCTCTCTCTCTCTCTCTCTCTCTCATTCGTCGGGCGGTTTTACAGCTTTCCCAGAGAGACCCATTGCGCAGGTACTGGCGTATAAAGCTCCTCTGTGATAAACAGTTTAGTTTATCGCCATACTAAAACTGCCGGCGGGAAGTTGTAATTGTTTATGTACCTCGGATGGAGAGGTTCGAAGCACCTGCAAGGTGAATGAATACGCTTCGTTCGAACCAGGCAAGCGAACGCCTCCTTGCTTCATCTGGTCAGCGGTGATGATTCTACTTTCATTCTTCACCTGGAGAATCTTTCGAATTTGACGCACGAGGGCTTAGGATCTGAATCAATTTACGCTGGAAGTGATTGCGCTCGATTCCTTACAAAACTCAAGTTCTCTCTAATAGTTTCGCTTCGTTCCCTCGACGTAATCTTCTCCGAGGCTTCATCAGTCTTCTCCTCTGGGTCTGTTTACTTCCGTGGTCATTTTGATACTGGTATAGCTCATCCGACAGATACCGTGGGAACCCAACAATTATTGGTCATTACGTATTCCAGGGCGGCTGACTTTAAGAGACGACGAGAGAACCCAGGTGATGACGGGTAGCCCCTTAACCATCCCCTTCCCCAGATCAACAATCTCCCCCTCTCCCCCCACCCCGGACCAGAGACAGGCCAGTCCCCTAAGGTAGCATATCTCCCACCAGGTAGTTTATCTACTGGATCCCTTCGCTGTCTCTGGCTATCCACACCTCGACTACCTGTCCCTCGGACGGTAATCGCTGACCCCAGGGGCGTGCCACTCCAGATTAAGGGCAACAAATCTCCCAGAAGCACCGATTTTACAATGGGGATGAAGTAGGATTATCTGTGATAGAGGGGGAAGCATATACTAATAGCCATTCAAGTGAATAGTCGAGATAGGCTCGGCTCTGCCTTGGTTAGGCCTAAAGGAATCTTGAGCCCAAGTATTTTCGCTTTTTTTTTATTATTTTATTTTTCGAGTGTGATTCTCAAGAACTCGCCTTCCGCTTATTGTCTTCCAAATCATCTTCATTTGTAATTTAAGCATGCGCAACTATTCCTCCTCTGCAGGCAGAGAGAGAGAGAGAGAGAGAGAGAGAGAGAGAGATCTTAGATGGAGTCTAAGATCTAATACGTCCTAATTCTAACTTGAAATGTTATTATTTCTATTTACTACTTAGCAACACGTTCCAAAAAGCAACATGCTCCAAAAATCATTTCAAACATTTAACAATTTTGAAAATATGAGAGTTATATAGTAGTCGTGCTATCATTACTTTTTTAAATATAAAATCATAAACGATCGCTTAATTTTTCTATTGCCCTTTGAGCAAATCAAAAAGTTAAGTTCTTTGTTCTTCGTTATCTTGATAATAAAGAAAATGAATACCTATGTCACGCGATTGCGACTATAATTATAGTAGATTCACCATTATTATTATTATTATTATTATTATTATTATTATTATTATTATTATTATTATTATTATTATTATTATTGGAAAAGAAACCCACAAAATCACTGTGTATAACGCTTTTACTTATAAGTATTTACATTTTATTTTACTCCACACTCGAGTACTTTCAGACCCTATCTGTGGCCCATTTTCAAGAGATGTGTAGGTTGTCAGCCTGGGTCAAGGCCCAGCATTCTTCTGGTTAGTTTTGATGTAGTAACTTTATTCACCAATGTCCCCTTAAATAAGGTATTAGAATTTCTTCAGACTAAACATAATGAGGGTATTTTCAATCCAAACATAGACATAGGCGTCTTCCTTGAGTTGATTAAATTATGCGTCAGTGATACTGATTTCACGTCTGAGGGACAAGTTCACAAACAGAAATATGGAGTAGTTAAGGGGTCCTCATTATCACCTACACTCGCTAACATCTATATGGAATATTTCGAAACCAATCTAGTTCCTAATATTAATGTCCCTAACTTAAAACTGCAAGGTTGGTGGAGATTTGTGGATGATATTTTTGCTATTCTGCTAGGTGATGAAAATGAAATGGAAACTTTTCTATTTTAGACAAACTCAGTAAGTTTGATAAAAACATCCAATTCACTTTACAGAAAAGTAACAATAATTAACTGCCCTTTTTAGACATACTCATAGAAAGAAAGCAAACAGGATATGAATTCAGCACATATAGAAAGCCCACACACACAAACTCATATATTCATTTCTTCTCTTTTCATAGTCATGATATAAAAATAGGTGTTCTAACAGGTTTATTTCTTAGGGCAATGAGAACGTGTGACCCTTGCAAAATAGATAAAGATATAAATTACAAACATAAAAGCTATGATGCATTAGCATACCCGGAATGGTTCAGAAAAATGGTACTCAACAAAGCTAGGAAGATTTTAGAGAGTACATGGAATAAAGAAAACAAGAAAGTAGTTGCTCTCCCTTTTATGCCTAAAATGAAACAAATCACTTCAAATATGAAAGAAAGTAAACATAAATTTGTGTATACCTTTGATAACACCGTAAAAAACAAAGTATGTAAAAATAAATTGGAATGAGAAGACAGTAATATAGATGATGTAGGGGGGTATACATATTCAATTGCAACAATTATGGAGACATATATGTAGGGGAATCAGGTAGGGGAATAAGGACTAGAATACAAGAACACAGAAGGGCAGTACAGCTTAACTCTCAGGGGAGTGCTATAGCTAGGCATTGTTAGGAAAATGACCATAGGATGGATTTTAAAAACAGTAGGCTTATATACAAAAGCAATAAAATTAATCATAGGAGGGTAGTAGAAGGAGCACTCATCAGAGAGATTAAAGTAATAGAAGGAAACCAAGGTTCTACCTCAGAAGATCCCATAAGCCAAGCTTTGATATTAAAAGAAGCTAAGATTGACCCTGCTGACCTGGAGATTAGGTTTTCTGCCCAACAGACTTTTGGTGACCACTTTCTTACCACAATGGTTACTCCCATTGACCATCAGCTCAGGATATCAGAACGACAAGAGGGGATTAGCAACTCTCAAGGAAACCAGAACAGCCATCACATAAATAATAGCTCAACAAGAAGTTCCAGAAGACTGCTGGGCCTTGACCCAGGCTGACAACCTACACATCTCTTGAAAATGGGCCACAGATAGGGCCTGAAAGTACTCGAGAGTGGAGTAAAAAAAAATGTTAATACTTATAAGTAAACACGTTATACACAGTGATTTTGTGGGTTTCTTTTTCAATCTTCAGAAGAAAACTGAAAAAAGTTTTTTTATTATTATTATTATTATTATTATTATTATTATTATTATTCTTTATTATTTATTATTATTATTAATCCAGTGCAATAAACGTGTCCTGTTTCTACCAGGCTTCTGATTTTCTGATCAATTTTGGTTGTTAGCCCTATCATATTAACGTTGTATCTTTTTAAAAAATCACAGTAAATGCACGTGACTTCATTAAATAAGCGAATACCACAGGAAAATGATAGTCAGAAATCCCAGTGCTTTCGTCATTACTAAGACATTGTCCAGGAACGAAAAGCGCTTGGATTTCTGACTATCATTTTCCTGTGGTATTGGCATATTATATATATATGGTTTATTTATTCATTTTGAAGTATAAATTTACATACGATTTTAGATATTACATACGAACATATATATATATATATATATATATATATATATATTATATATATATATATATTATATATATATATAAATGTGTGTGTGTGTGTGTGTGTGTGTGTGGTTTATTTATTAATTTTGAAATATAAATTTACATACGGTTTTAGATATTACATACGAACATATATTTATGCCTGACTAAGTTGCAAAATATTTTTAAGATATCATTTATGACACTCAGTATTTACCAAAAGCTTTATTTTTCATCATGTCATGCAATTAATGTTGAAGAGGTCTGTGTCAGCCACTGATTAACACTGGTTTCATTTTCTTCTTTTTCTTCTTCCCTCAGGTGAAGATCTGGTTCCAAAACCGCAGGTCAAAGTACAAGAAGCTGTACAAAGCTGCCCAAAACGGACAACTGCCTGGAGTAGATGCAGCCGACATCGCCGCTGACCTCGGAGCCAACCTCTCCCAGATGGTTGGGCCCGAATCCCCAGGGTCCCCCCCAGCCTCGGATCACCACGACCAGCCTCCGCCTTCCGTAGGAGGCGCCGACGGAGGGCCACTTTCGCCCACGACCGACCACCAGGACCGACCTCAGTCCCTCCCACCGACCGTGTCCAGCCACAGCGACATGACGACCCCCATGATGACAGCCCCCAGGGACATGATGACCTCCCCTCCCGCCCACGTCCAGTCCAAGGACATGATGGCCATGAACCAGGTCATGAGCGAGCAGCGCCGAGAGCAGATGGCAATGATGCCTCCGCACCACCAGTGGGATCCCGCCCACTACATGAGCTACTGGAACCACTACGGCGACATGGCCGCCCATCAGATGAACCACCAGATCATGACCTAAAGAGAGACGGCGAAAGGGCACAAGAAAGAAAATGAAGAGACAGACGAAGAGAGAAACAGAGAGAGAGAGCGAGAGATATTTTACCTTCTCCAGATGCTGCTTCGTGGGGCCTGAGACACCGATGACTTCAAGTTATCACATCATCTGAGAAATGACTTTTTATCTTCAACGTCAGCGACGCCATTTCGTTGTTTTTGATACCCAAATCGCACAACTCCCATGCAGCGCCAGGGACCTGAAGCCGAAAAAGAGTTGTGGTCGCCGTTGAAATGACCTGAGGTCAAGTCTTACGTCCCGACAGCTATGGTTTCTTTGCGACGAGAAGCTATATTGATTCTGTCCGAGGTGTCACGCCCCCCCGCCACCAGCTCCGGCCCCCTTACAAACTCAGATGGCTGATGATATCTCTCAGTGACACTCATGCCGTTTATCGTTTCCTACCTCCTCCTCCTCCTCCTCCTCCTACGCCCTTCTAACCCCCTCCCCCCTCTCCAATCCACCCCTCCCCTCACCCCCATCATCCCCTTTGATGTTCATTAAACATTCCAGAGAGGAGACAAGTTTGGTATAAGCATCGGCTTGAGTCAGTATGTTTAACCTTTCAACAGCTACTACTGTAACTGAACATGTGCATTGATTGTGCACATGCTGAATGTACAGGAAACGTACACCGTATAAGTGTATGCCCTTAATGTGGATCCGTCGTTTTCCACATTATGTCTGTATATATTTAGAATTAGTGTATACAACATAAAGATAAGAGAATATTAAAAAAAAAAAAAGTAAAAAAAAATGATGTATACAAAACTGACCTCCATACATCCGTATATCCCCAAGGTCAGGTCAGGTCAGGTCCAAGTGACCTCTAAGGTATTATAAAACTTTGACGTTTAACTGTATGTGCGTACGGTGATGTATGGTGTACATTGTATTAATTATTGATCCCCATTTCCCTGCGATAGCTGCGTGTTGTATTAATGTTTGTGTGCAATACGATTGGGCCTGTTCTAGAGAATTAGCTTGGTAATTCAATAAAAATAGATTGAATGAATAAGACTCGTTTATCTGTGAATCGTGAAGAACTACAATTTTTTTTTTTCCGGCGTAGTGAACTTAGAGAAGGAATAATTGTTCTTTTATATTTTATTGCACCAGTATGACTTTATTGAATGATTGGTTTCACACTTGTGTTCTTAGAAATATGATTCACTTTTTTATGGGATTATAAAAAAAATCAAAGGCAGATTGCTGAAGTCAGCTTTACACACATTTAGCAGATACTGGGCGATGTTAAGTGACATCCTCATATTTTTTTTTTTGTACATTCATACATTAATACAATTTTAGGAAAGCAGGTCTTAATGAAAATACTTTGTATTAATACATGATGATTTCATTGTAGACAAATTTTTTCTTTGAAGTGTTGCGTCACTAGTGTTCCTTTTCCTTTCTTTTATTTTCGTTTTCGCGAAGGAATTGATTTGGTGATAAAAAAAATTGTTGAACACAAGACCATAAATATACTTTTTGTATTTTGATGGAAGCTTTTTCTTTTAAAAGTCTATCTGAATTTCTTTCAGTAATAAAACTTCAGACTGAATAACTCACTCACTCTTTCTAAGTGAAGAAAGCTTTTTTATTTTTATTATACCAAAATGGTCTGAATATTATTTATTTTTTATTAATCTAACAATTGAAACATGTCTTAATACCTGTAAATACTGTAACATATGTATGTGTAAATAAAACGCTGTATAACTGACAAACTTAAATCTTGTCATTGACCTCTCTTAAGATGTCCAGTTAAGACTTGGAGTAAATAATATAATGATATGTTATTGTATTTTAATATAACAGAGAATACGATCCAGTTTATTTTAATCACCGATAATGACGTTGCTTTAAATACACTCAGTTGCAAAACCATAACTTTTAAAGCAAACTTCTGTATTCATTTTCTTAATAGCACTTTATCTTCAGGTATTAGTGTTGGCATATTGTAATATGCTGAAACGCAATAATTTTGGAAGAGGATTTAACAAACACTTGTTTCAGACATAAATCTAAATAAGGACTGTCAATGCACTTGGACTTAGTCATTCAGCATCACAGAACTATAATCTCACAAGATGAACACTTATCTAAAGATCCTTATATCCTAAGTAGGACTGTAATCGTGAACTCTTACTAAAAGATGTTGTAACAAACGGAGAAGGATCTAAAGTTTCTCATTTCTCAAGTGGGACTTTTTCTCGGTATTACCATTTCTTAAGTGAGATCACAGTCGTGAAATCAGAACATAATTTGGTTGTAGCCAATGAAGAAGTACCTTAAGATTCTTACATTTCTTCAAGTGGAACTTCATAAAATCAGACCAAAAGTTGTAGCCAATGAAGAAGTATATGTTGATTCTCATTTCCTAAGTGGTACTTAAGTCGGGAAATCTGTCCAAAAGTACTTCAAGATTCTAACATTTCTTTAAGCCTTAAGATTCTTACATTTCTTTCAGTGGAACTACAGCCATGAAATCAGACCAAAAGTTGTAGCCAGTATCTGAGATTCTCATTTCTTAAGTGGCACTTTAGTCGTGAAATCAGGCTAAAAGTTGCAACCAATGAAGAAGTATCTGAAGATTTTAATTTCTTAAGTTGGACTATAGTCGTGAAAAGTTGCAAGCAATGAAGAAGTAGCACTGGGTTCTCAATTCTTAAGTGGGACCATAATCTTGAAATCAGGCCAAATTTTGTCGCAACCAATGACAAATGTTTCAAGCTTAATAATCAGAAGCAGCCGGTGACACATTCAGCTCCATGAATGTATTTAATTAAATCTTATTACTTTTACCAAAACATCATTCTTCAAAATGGCTTAAAAGGTCGTTAAATGACAAAAGGCATTTATCTAAAAGAACGATACCTAAAAATGTCGAAAACTTCCAAAGTCAAGTTTTCAAGCAGAGCTTCTTCACCAATGAATTGATTTGGAAATTCAAAATAACTCTCGTAGAGAGCGTGTGATTGGCTCAGTACCACTTCAAGTTGAGGGCGAAACAGCCTTTCTTGAGTTGCTATATCATGACAATGCCATGAAATGAAAACGGACAGAATAAATACAAAAAGCCATTGGTTCTTGTTTTAGCTTTCTGAAAGCACCTTGATGAATATATTCATGAAATATGAATTTAATCATAGAATAACATGCTAAAATTACCAGTACATAATTATGAAAAGAGTTATTATTCAAGGAGAAAAGAAATGCGTCCAGAAACAGAGGAAGGCTGTAAATTAAATAAATAAAAATCAAGGTATGACTAAAATCGGGGCGAAGAACACCATTGGCGGTAAGTATCTGAGTATACTTACGGCAAGTTACGATAGGCTATTAGTGATTCTTTACAGAGAGTCGCTCCAAGAGATAAACTCTCACTTATAATTTCACCGTTTCGACCACACATTCTCTCTCTCTCTCTCTCTCTCTCTCTCTCTCCACGGACAGAAGACCAGCGTTACTACTTCTTATTATTCTGATACCAGAAAATATTTAAAAATAAAACAAGCTTCACTTCAAGTATACGAAAAACATGGATGAACAGATATAGAATAATGATCAAATATTTACTTAACAGGAGAATATGTATGCTTATGTATACATATTCTAAATGGCACCTAAAAACCTGAAGAAAAAAAAAGAGCTACTTATCCAACCTCAAATACCAACTTGATCCTTACAAGCGTAATTCACCACGTCCCAGGAAATAGCAAATGGCGCACTGGCACTGTACATGTTATCAGGCCTCATTTCAACCCTTTTTGCACCCGGTCAGGATTCTCCCACGTCCCTTCAAGTTTAACGCCATCATATTCCTGAATAACAAACGCGAGAACATATATTTAGCGGCCATAACAAGCTTTAATAACAGCTGGGAAAATCATCGTAAACGGCGACCAGACAACTCTGCAGAATGGGTGGGTATATCAAGAAATTGAAAGTAGGCATGACTTGACTTCGGGAACGACGAAGAGCATCGGTTTTCTATCATAGTGTCGATGCTTAGTCAGGGAACATCACACCAGTCAGTGCTTGATAGAATCCAACAAGAACATGGAACACTGCTGGTAGGCTGTTCAACGGAGATGGATGGCTATCGCGCAGAAGCATGAGGTTAAACATGTGAGACCAATTGATGGAAAAAGAACTTCGTTTCAAACATTGTAATCTTAATTGAAACGCCTTGCACTTGGCTTTGAAGAGGAACATTGGAATGAACGAATATATCTCGACTTGGTTTGGAAGTCATATAAAGCCGTTGGTCCCATTGCTGAATAACCACTGGTTCCATGCAACGTCAAAACACCATACAAACCAAATATATGTCAAAATATAGATAGAAACGAACACTTTCAGCATGAAAAGATAAAAGGAGATTTATTTCCTATTGACATCATGTTTCATATGTAAATGCAAAAAGTACCAGGTGTATGAATTTGTGCATGTGTATGTATGTATATATGTGTATATATACATATGTATGTATATACGTGTATATATGTATATATGTATATATTATATATATATATATATATATATATATATATATATATATATATATATTCGTAATATTTATCCTTTAAGTGTAATTCTTGGCTGTAGTCCAACTGCTTCTTATTTAGGTTGTTTGGTT
>NC_061106.1:16590248-16617748 GCF_015104395.2 Macrobrachium nipponense
ACAAGTGACATAAATTTCGGCTGATAATTATCCCCGTTTTAGGTTTGTCCTCTTTTTTTCAGTGAAAACGAAGATTTTTTATTTGTATTTCCTTCTGCTTTTTGTTCCGTCCCTCGTTTCAGCGTTGCAAAGCAACCGCTTGTAATTTCATGCTTGGATAAAAGCAAAATGGACAATTTAAATACATCTACAACTAGTCGGAAATGAGCAATAGCAGATAAAACATTCATAACCAGGGAATGAGAATTAACAGTAAAGCAGATGGACCGCAAATAATTATATGAGTTAGAAATAATTATATACACATCTGAAAAAAAAGAAAAAAATAATAATAATAGTAATAATAATAATGAGGAATCATCAGTAGCAGTAGTTGTCAGAACAGACAACAACAATTATACGACCATTAGTCAGCGGAAACAGCAATAGTAATTGTCTTAGTGGTAGTAAGAGCAAATAGAAAGCATCTAAAACATTTATGCATATACTGTGTATGTATGCATGTATATGTGTATGTATAATATACTATATATATATATTATAGTATATATATATATATATATATATATATATATATAAGTATGCATATATATAAATATGATGTTATCAATTCCTTCTTGCAACAGCACCACGTCTCATGATCGACAACATCGTCGTGTCGACGAGCGTTCTCGGGACGAGGTTAATACACCTCTGTGAATGAGGTTCGTGTATACAGGTGTTGGCGTAGCGTCCCGCATACTAGGCATAAATTAGCATAAGGTGGATATTTGTTATTTGCGGATCGATGATCGTGTTTTGTTTTTTTTTTTTCCCGATTCATCATCGGCAGAATTTGCTTGTATATATACATATATATATATGTATATATATATATATATGATATTATATAAATATATATAGTTGATACTGAGGGTATTTTTGATGGTTGAATTATTCTTATAGATTTTTTTTACTATTAAAAATTCTAAATACGTTTTGTTCTGTTTTAGAATGCTGTAGGCTCGATATTTTTTCGTCTGACTTTGTACGGTGGATGTTTACGAAATCTAGGCTGTCAGGCTAAGCACTTTGGGGCATTCGGTTTCTTTAACCTTCCTCGGGAATGGAATGGAATATAAAATTTTAGGGCATAGGCCCAGCGCTGGGACCTATGAGGTCATTCGGAGCTGAAGGGGAAATTGGGGTTGGGGGTGTAAAAGGGTTTGGAAGGTGTAGCAGGAGGAAAACCTCAAAGCAGTTGCACTAAGAAACAGTTGTCTGGAGACGGTGCAGATAATATGAAGGGAAAGGAAGGAATGAAAAAGGTTGCAGCTATAGTAGATTCACATCAGCCGTGCATCTCATGTCTAGACCAGTCCCTCACGACGCTCCTGATTGGCTGTTGATAAGCCGATCGCAGGGCTGGAAACTCTCAGTCTCTCTCGAGAGTTCACATAGGCAGGATGTATGTTCCATCTCTCCTGAGGTATACGCCTTGCAGGAGAGGTGGAACATATATCCTGCCTACGTGAACTCTCGAGAGAGACTGAGAATTTCCAGCCTTGTGATTGGCTTATCAACAGCCAATCAGGAGCGTCGTAAGGGAAGGCCTAGACATCAGATGCCCGGTTGCTGTGAATCTACTATAGGGGCCGAAGGGACGCTGTAAAGAACTTTTTAAGCAATGCCTACGGTGCACCGTGCGAGGTGCACGGATGCCACTATCCCCCTACGCGTTTAAATTCCTTTAGGAATTATCATTTCATCTTATTCTTAAAGAGCGCGATAAGCCACAACATACAAATCCTTTGCCTTACACTGTGGCTTCTGAGTAGAGATTTAGGCCCATGCCAATAGGCCTAACTGGTACAATAAGGACATGCAATTAGAATAAGAGTCGCCATTAGGGTACAAAACCACTGAAGACGATTATGATATAAAAAAAATAAAGAAAGTTGCCTTTTCTTATACTACTTCAACTTCCATGTTTTGAGATGAGTATCGCATTCCTCATCATGTTCTTCATACCACTTCATCTAATTTCCGTTTTTAAAGAGAACGGCATTACTTTGAATTTCATTGAGTTATGAGAAGAATGTCCTATGTTTTATACCTTCATATGTACTCTATGTCACCGTACCTAATTTGAAAAATAATATTACTTTTAGATTTCACTTAAAAAAAGTTATATTACTTTTAGATTTCATTAAAAAAATTTGATAATTCAGACTTGACTCAAAGTGGACATCGAAAAAAACACACACACACACACACAATAAGCTAATATTCGCATCGTTCCTCTATCTATCAGGTAGACTACAAGACACATCCCATCGATTTTCCCCCTCCCTTTCCGCGTGTCGTGACTGAGAAGGAAGATAATACATGTGCATACATCAAACAAATGAATGCCAGCAAAACGTGAACAATATTCCCCCCGACCCCCATCCCCTCCAACCCCCAAAAGAGGAGTCTCTCGTATGCATGAAATGACATGCTTATGAAGAAATAAATCATTAATTGCACGTCTACCGATCCATACATTAATCAGTCTCGGTAATAAATGAATGGAAAATATTAGGTTTAGCCGGGTAAATAGTCCACTCGTCGACGTATTTTTAGTACGATGGATGAACACAGTTCTTTCCTACCTTTCAGTTACGTTATAATGTGACACACAGGGCCATCGTTTATCATCTCTCTATTTTTAGGAATGTCTTCCAATGTCAAGACTTGGATTCAGCATTAGGAATATATGATCATAACTCGAATCCAGGTTATGAAGTGTCCGGTCCAAATAATTGGCCATTACGCTTATTTTAGGCATTTTTTCAAGAGTTAAAATTAACGCATTCTCCAAAGGGAACACATCACTTGCGATTGAAATTCGTGAAATTAGATGACCCGTTCAACAGAATTGTCAACGTAAATTCCGAGAGCAGTTGATTTCATTAATTTCGGATGTAGGAAAAATAATTGAAGTTTTACTTATTGTTTCATCACCGAAGTCAGCACGGGTTCATTTTAACATCTGTTGAGACTGTTGATCTTGTCAGATACACATATATAATGTATGTAAGTATTTGTGAGCCGGCATTATCTCATATGCTTTTATACAAGCTATGCGGATGTGACTTAGCTTGTTTTGTTTTGTTTGTATGGTGTTTTTACGTTGCATGGAACTAGTGGTTATTCAATAACGGGACCAACGGCTTTACGTGACTTCCGAACCACGTCGAGAGTGAACTTCTATCACCAGAAATACACATCTCTCACTCCTCAATGGAATGCCCGAGAATCGAACTCCCGGCAACCGAGGTAGCAGGCCAAGATCAAGCCGACCACGCCAGTGAGGCGGTCTATAAGGCTTAGTGTTGGGAATCCTTTATAACCAGGGGTGTATAAAAAAGCGTATAGGTTCATTTCCCCAGTAAGTTTGAGAAGAAAACTTGTTATCCTCACATATATTATATTATTATTTATTTATTATTTTTTCTTTTTGGCAGTACTAAGAGACTTAAATTCTTAACGATATACATGACCTATATGTTTTTCCGATTCCCCATCTTGCGTTTTATGCATTTTCTACCATTATTGCTGGCGCAGATTCCTCAATTTTATGCTTCTCAGTCCTACATAAAGCAATTATTGGGGAATCTAGTGGAAAACGGGGGTTTTCACGGGTGGTGGAACCCTAAATGAGGGAATTTCATGAGCCATGAGGTTACCTGTCGGAATAATACACAGTCCGTCCTTAATCAGTACCAATCACAAAACACTATAAAAGACAAGAAGGCGTGATCTGACCTCCAGCTTACTCGAGGCAAATAATAAAATCTACAATCAAATAGAGCGTTGTTTCACCAACGAAAATTAAAATAAATACGCTGTATTTTATTAAAAATAATTGTTCTGTACTGTTAACATGCACATTATTTAATTTTTTACTTTTTTCATTCTTATAAATAAATCATAAATATCCTATCCTAAAGTTCCTGTATCTTTAACTCAACTCAAAACATCTTTTTCAGACCTTTTTAGACTCTCCATAGACCTTTCCTACCCGCCGGGTACTCTGCATATAATAATGTTACGAAGTTTTCAATGGATACAAATGGCCCGCTTTCAAAATATCAACAATTGAAAAAAATTATGCCGGCCATCATATTATTGCAAGTAAATACCTGACCCACTATTCACTTTACTTTGTTTGTTTGTATGGTGTTTTCACGTTGCATGGAACCAGTGGTTATTCAGCAACGAGACCAACGGCTTTGCGTGACTTCCGAACCACGTCGAGAGTGAACTTCTATCACCAGAAATACACATTTCTCACTCCTCAGTGCAATACACTTTACTTTGTATACCCTTTGGAAAAAAAATGATTAAATAAAAAAAAATAAATAAATAAAGGACCAATGTCCGATCATTTAGGTTATCAAATTCGGTGTAGGCTGGGAATTCAAGTATCATATTAACACTACATGTTCCAACAGCCAATGTGTCATTAATAACATTTGTAGTAGTGAGAGCAGCAGCAGTAGTGGTTAGTAGTAGTAGATGTTAAAAACCGTAGTGGTTAGTAGTAGTAGATGTTAAAAACCGTAGTGGTTAGTAGTAGTAGTGAAAACCCGTAGTAGTGGCTAGCAGTAGTAGTAGTGAAAATGCGTAGTAGTAGTTAGCAGTAGTATTAGTGAAAACATGCAGTGGCGGTTAGCAATAGTAGTAGTAGTAGTAGTGAAAATGCATGGTAGCGGTTAGCAGTAGGAACAGTGAAAACCCGTAGTAGTGGTTAACAGTAGTAGTAGTGAAAACCCATATAGGGGTTAGCAGTAGTATAAGTGAAAACCAGTAATAGTGAGTTAGCAGTAGTAGCAGTGAAAACATGCAGTAGTGGTTAGCAGTAGTAGAAGTGAAAACCAGTAATAGTGGTTAGCAGTAGTAGCAGTGAAAACATGCAGTAGTGGTTAGCAGTAGTAGAAATGAAAACCCGTAATAGTGGTTAGCAGTAGTAGCAGTGAAAACATGCAGTAGTGGTTAGCAGTAGTAGAAGTGAAAACCCGTAGTAGTAGTTAGCAGTATTAGTGGGGAAAAACCGCAGTAGTGGTTAGCAGCAGTAGTAGCAGTGAAAACCCGCAGTAGTGGTTAGCAGCAGTAGTAGTGAAACCCTATGGAAATGACATTACTCTTTTCAAAAAGCGTGAAAGTTGCATTTGCAGGCAAGCAGACTAAAACAGCATTACTATTTAGAAAATAGATTTCCTTTCGTAGTTAGGAGTAAATCATATGAAAAGAAATTAATTTTTAAAAATTACTAAAATGGATCAAGGTTTTGTAGTTACGGAAATATAACTAAGATCACCTAGGAATCATTTGCTATAAAATAATGACGCAATACATAATGACTCCCGATTGCATTTACATAGAGGGTTGCTTTTGAAATAATTCCCCCCCCCCCAAAAAAAAAAAACCGGCATTACAGCGTTCTCGAAAGGAGATGAAACGGCTCTTGAATTCTTTTTTAATAGACTCGTATTCCTCTCATTACTTTCGAGTTTATTTGGAATTCGATGTTAAAAGAGTAATTTAACACTTCTCAAAACTGATACGATCAGAAAACGATGCAAATAACAGACAACAAACCTGCAACATTCACAAAATTCTCCTCCCTCCCCATGGAGAAATTCCTGCAGATCAGGGTGAACAGGGAGGAGAATTCCTCCTCCCCCTTCTCTCAACTCCTACCACTCCTTCCCTCCCTCCCTCCCTCCATTGGGGATCGCCTCACACCGACAAGGATTGAATCCCATTGCTGTGACACTAATCCCACAAATCTGACTCTCATCCTAGATAAAAAGTTCTTGATCCTTTTCAGCCTGACAACGGTTCAAGACCTTATGGCTCCCTCGCCGAGGGCCGTAGGTCGCAGTGATGAGTCTATCACTTCGAATTTACACCCCGTCCAGGGGGATTTTGCCCCTAATGCCGGGTGCGGATAGAGCGCAGAGTGGCGCAGGCGTGGGAGTACGTATGGACAATGTTTTGACTGGTCCCAGTTCGGAAATAGACTCAATCCTCGGACCGCAGTATCCCCCTCCTATCGGGATCCTCCCTCCCTGCCCGTCCCTCCCCCCCAAGGAGGGTCAGTGAAGGGGAACATTTTACACTCGGACGAGTAACGTACCGGTCACCCACAAAGACCCATCTGCATACAACGAAGGAGAGGAGGAGTTTACAGCGGCGAAAAAAAAAAAAAAAATATTCGTCACTCGAAGGGAATCCTATTTCATCGTATTTCTAAGCAACGAAAAAGTCATTCCCAAACCGACGCATCTCCCGACTCGTCGGTATCTGCCTTCGATCCTCAGATAGCCATTACTTTCATTGCGACTATCGTAAAGGCTCGATTTCCCGTAGGTAAAAGGGAAGAGACGGAACAGAAAGCAGGTATAAGGATTCGAAGGTGAGATCCTGCAGCGGAGAAGATTGAAGACCGTGATCGAATCCTACTGAGAGTGTTCAAGGTTGCGAAGATTCCTTTTATCTGGGGTCTGTACTAAAAGTCCAAGTCATGATTTCATTCAGTTATTGGATGAACGCCTCTGCTATTGAATTGTCTGGTCATACCGAGGAACTTTTGTTAACGATGATAATACTGATAATTATGGTTATTGTCATTTATACTAATATTGTTCATCAATTTCTTGTTGTTTGTATATCGCGTCCAAACGAAGTTAATAAGTGAAGGCACTAAATAAGAAATCCTTACTATCTGAAGTCAAGAGAATACGCCGCAATTTGCTTTATCAATGATGTGTGGCAGTTAAACAAAAGTGAGTTATAGGCATAATTCGCTGTGACAACAATTTGGACCTTCATAAATCAGTATCCCATTTAACTGGGACTTTTATGGGACCGTTTAGCTCTTAGCATTCGACCTTGACCTTCGAGTCTGGTCTATCTCTCATCTGGACGTTGCTATTTATCATCTATTTTTTAATTTATGACTTCTTAGGAGCCTGAGAGGCCGCTCTGGCAAAAGGTCAGTTGCTATAGTTAAAAATCATCTTCTCAAGAAATTGACTTATTCATTAGTTTATACATTTATTTCATTTCAGTTATTCAATCAGCTTTGATATATACCTCCGAATTATTAGGATATTCCCTTTGGTCATCAAAAGGATATCGTGGTTCACTAGGGCATTACAGAAATATCATGCTGATCTTTGAGTAAGCAGACAAGTCCAAGAATCAAGTCAGTGCGGCACAGAGGTTATCTATTTTCCTTATGTCAATTATCTCTGCCGGGATACTATACTTTTGGTTTGCTCTGTTTGTCTCTTTGCTCAATAGGATTGCTTGTTTGTTTGACTGGTGTTTTTACGTTGCATGGAACCAGTGGTTATTCAGCAACGGGACCAACGGCTTTACGTGACTTCCGAACCACATGGAGAGTGAATTTCTATCACCAGAAATACACATCTCTCACTCCTCAATGGAATGGCCGAGAATCGAACTCGCGACCACCGAAGTGGGACGCCAACACCATACCAACTACGCCACTGAGGCGCTTCTCAAAAGGATTGCGTCTATAGTAATGAGTGATTTTGACGGAAATCTCGTGCTTCAAGTTTATGAGAAATGGGAATATTACTTTTGAGGAGATATGAACTTCTTTTAGAATTCAGTGGTTCCCAAGCTTTTTTCGGTCATGCCCCACCCAATCTCCTCTAAAATCCTGATGCCCCCTTTTGGTGCCATACTATAATTCTTATATTCCCGTGGAGGAAGGCTAAAAAGCCATTAACTTGGTTTAAACAATCTCGAATTGCCCCCCCCCCCCCTTATAAATCAATTGCCCCCCCTGGTACGCCCCACGTTGGGAACCACTTTCTAGATGTTCTGGACTTGAAAAAAACGAAAACACCGACACCATTATCGTAGATTTTGGCAACCAGATTGAGATATATATATATATATATTTATATATAATCTATATATATATATAGATATATATATATCTATATACATACATATATATATATATATATATATATATATATATATATATGTGTGTGTGTATATATATATATATATACATTATATAATATATATATAAATTCTTCCGTAAAGAAAATCTGCCTGGAGATATCTTCTCTTAACCTGTAAAAATTGGTCTGCAGTCTCCTGGAAGTGTCTTTCAAAATTTTTTTTCTTCTCTGCTAATTAAATATAAGCAGTCAGTTTTCATATAACTATTTGCTTACCTTATAATTTAGCAAAATCACCATTTAAAATAATAATCCTGGAATAAACGAAAGGCTAAACCATCCAGGTGTCCGAAGCAGCCACCAGACACATCAAGCTCAAAGCGTTCGAAAGAGCCTATTCGTTTTTATATATATCATTTTACATACTCCCTTTTTATTTGCCCTTTCCAAAGTTGATAGTCGTTCTACGTTTCTGACTCCCCTACAGACCTTGCGCTTCTGAATGAAAGGAAAGTTACTTTTGTTGCTAGTTTTTTTTTGTTGCTGTATATTTAAATAACACCTGGACCGAACTACCTGCTGAATTTGAAATTCATAACAAGAGATTTCTTTTCTTCATCACCTTGCGCTAACTTTTTCCTCCCTCGGCAGATGCAGGAACTGTATGAGAAGTACCTTGATTTTGCTAAGTTTATTAAGTGAAAAGAAAAGAATAAACTTAATAGGGAATCAAGGAAATAAGACACTGAAGCCGAAGTCATTCATAAGACGGATGATTCTCGAGCACGGAAATTTAACCACTTGAAAAAGAGGAATAAGTAACAAAAGACAAAAATCCACAGGAAATGAAAAACAAATAATAAATAACCAAACAGCTGAAAAAACAAACGAATGTACGGCCGAAAGAACAAAGAAGAGAGGGAGAGAAAGCACATAAAAGCAAGTAAGCAAGCAAGCAAGCAAGCACATTAAAAGCACGAGAGCAGGCAAGCCGAATCCCGCAGTCGGACTGAAGGAGCCCTCCCCGAAAGCAAATGAAAAGGTGAGAGGCCAATAATTCGAAGGGGAGACGCGCCCCCCTCCCGCCCCCGGGGAAGGTGGGACCGACCAACCGACCCCCTTCCAAGCAGGAGGAAGGTAGTAATATTGATTTCAAATAAATGCAAATCGTAATTCACCCGGGCAAAAACAATCCACTGACAACTAATTATGGTACTTCATTTATGTGTCGTTTTGGAGGGCAATAAAAATATCTCCCCTTGTGCTGCTAATGCTGCTAAGCGCCCTGAATTATATTTCTCCTTTTAGCGCATGATTATTATTATGCCCTTAATTCAATGGACGTGGGTTCTTCTTTTCCGGCTACAGAGAGAGAAGAGAGAGAGAGAGAGAGAGAGAGAGAGAGAGAGAGAGAGAGAGAGAGAGAGGCTAATTAGGTTTCACCCTTGGCGTACATAGTGCATAACTTTAACGTGGGATGGATTTCATATATTGGAATGGAAACTTTGGTAATTGTGATGTCTGTAGTAAAGAGTATGTATAAAAATAGCCCGAATCACAATAAGACATCTGTAAAGGAAGTATTTAGGAAATGATAAATTGACAGAGAAGTAACAGACAATAAAATCATCCCAAATGGTTATACCATGAAAATTTCATGAGTAAAAACAAAACGCAGGCAACATAGATTGCAGAGGTCAAAGAATTAGAATTGCAATTGCTGCTCATATCTATCAGAACAAGAGTGACAAATGGCTTCCTTAACACAAGTACGTACCATTTATGGAGAAGCGTGTACTCTTTAATAAATTACGCTAAAAGCAACAACAATAAGGGTCCTGGCATAAATTGTAACACCAGCTGCTCGCCTTCTCAGTCACCGCCTGGAAATAAGTTGGCGCATTTTTCAATTAGATTTTAGTGACAGCAATGTGAAATTGTATTCATTTTCATGTAAGAATAAAGCGGCAAAAGTGGACCAGTTTATTCTCCTACAAAACGATGCAAACGAAAAACGAAAAAAAAAAAAAAAATCAAAATTCACGCACCCAAAGAGTTGTTTGGTTGCTTCCCTGGAATATAAATCAGTTGGTCTAATTAAAGAGCAGCGTGGAGCACTTTGATCTACATTATATTCCAGGGTGAAATAACAAAACTTCGCTCCTCGAGAGCCTTGCCATTAAAAGCCATATTTCATCCCGAAATAAGAGGAACAAGTCACTCGCCCACAAATGTTGTTCCAGGACCTTTAAATAACATTCCAGATTGCGACAAGGGGTCTGGAAGAAGAAAGAGCGTGGCGATCTTTCAAAATAGCTACCGAAAAAAAAACTTCTTCAGAGCAATAATAGTCTTAAAAAAAAGAAAAAAAGGACAACAACGACAAGCTAGTGAGTGAACTAGTCGCGTTGGTCTCCCGTCCAACCTATCTATCAGTGGCGCCCTCTCCGTAACTGCTTGCGAAAGTTCGATCATATATTGCTGCCCTACCCCGGAAGAGCTTTGAGAGTTATTGCATGAATTAAAGCCAAAATTAAAGGCCCAGCGGGAGTGAGGTGAGAGATGATGTATAAGTTCCGTGCATTAGCCCCGATGAGTCAAGGTTGGACTTTTCCTACGGGAACTACACAGCGTAGGTGTACGTCCATTACCACTCTTTTGGATTAGCTGCGTCCCAGTAGTGCATTCCAGAACTGTAACCCAGCACCGGATCTTCCCTGGAAAAGCGGGACGCCATGTCTTAAAAAACTAGCCATAGAATCTTCTTGAAAATAATCTCATAATGTTTCGTACACCCAAAATTTCATGGGCCGTCTCTCTTGAAGTAACCTAACCTAACAGGCATGTCAAAAAGACCCGGTGCGATACTATAGTAGATTCACATCAACCGTGCATTTGATGTCTAGGCTCGTCCCTTACGACGCTCCTGATTGGCTGTTGATAAGCCAATCACGGGCTGGAAACCATCAGTCTCTCTCGTGAGTTCACAGAGGCGGGATGTATATTCCACGTCTTCTGAGGGATACGTCTTTCAAAAGTAACCCTCAGGAGAGATGGAACACACGTCCTTCTTATGTGAACTCTCTCTCGAGAGACTGATAGTTTCCAGCCCTGTGACTGGCTTATCAACAGCCAATCAGGAGCGTCGTAAGGGACGGGCCTTGACATCACATGCACGGTTGATGTGAATCTACTGTAGTATACTACATCTCCGGAATTTACGTCCAGGTTAACATTTATACCTACGTATGGTAAGCGTGCAACGTTGAGAATGTCCTTAGCTCAAACTCGTAAACATATTATAACCAAAAGTATTACTGATCAAGACCACATTATTGCAGAGCTAAGGAACCGGAGGATATGTATTCAAATATAATGTTACAAATCGGTGCGTGATCGTAAAGAACATTCGCAGATAACAGAAGGATAATAAGACATCGCCTCACCTAATGGCTGACTGTTGATGGAAAAGTCTTATTTGCTTGTTAGACCAATAATGGACGGCAATTAGATTTACTGGGAAATTTCAGAATGTTCGTTATTCGAAAATATTCGCTAAAATACCTATTACTTACGTTAAAGGTACAATGTATTATTTTATCAATTACATTATCTATTCAATGAATGACATCAAAACATTCATATAATAAGTATACGAAGCAAAAAATATACACAGCCATACTACTATGCATTCCAGAGGCCATGAAATTGCTTTTTCGTAATTAATTTTTAAACCGACTTATGAATTTCCACGCTCCCAAAGCACTGGGTGTTTCTAACATTGTCCTAATTCATGGTAGTACGCTGAATTGACAGATGTGTTTAATTAAGCCGTTTGCTCTTAGGAAAAAGACCTAATAACTCAAATAACCTCACCACAGCGTCGATAGAGTAACAGAAACGGGACTAAAAAATAAATAAATAAATAAATGAAAAATAAAAAAGCTACATTGAGACAAAAAGAGAGAGAGAGAGAGAGAGAGAGAGAGAGAGAGAGAGAGAGAGAGAGAGAGAGAGAGAGAGAGAGAGAGAGAGTTGAAGAAACGACGAACTAAAAACCAGGATAACTTTTTCTCCCTCTTTCCCTCGAAAGCTATTCTCTCTTCCTCTTTTCGCCCCTTCCTTCAAATCGCACCAATCAAATCATATTGTGTCACTCCTTCGGAGATTCCTCGCCATTCCTCCCCATCCCACACTCTTCCCCATCACCTCCCCACCTACCCCTCCCCTAACATCTCCCTGTCCCATCCCCTGCAGCAGTAGTGGCTTCCCATCAATGGACAGCCCTCAGATGTCCCAGGGGCGTCCCAGGGACTCTGCACGTGCGGGCGTGGTTGGGGGTCCCAGGTTGAAGATGGTGATGATGATGATGATGATGATGATGATGATGATGGGTCGTGAATTCATTACAGCTTTTATTACTCTTCTCCTTTTGATTCATCTCCAGGATTTCGTTTTTTTACAATTTAGCCTTTATAATTTCTTGTTCACCAAATTCTTTCTCAGTTTTATTGTTGATTTCTTTAGGGGATCTTTGGATTCAGGTTTTATTTCCCTAAGCTCCTCCCTGTCCTATCGATATAATAATATATACATACATATATAGATAATTTAGATGATAATATATATACATATATATATATTATTATTAATATATATTATATTATATATATATAATATATATTGTTTATATGAATTATATATTATATATATATTATATACACCTATTTCCACGGAATAAACGATGACGTTATCAATAAACTCCATATTATAGTTATATACAATATTTACTTTAAAAAAAATTGTATGATTAACATGGTAACGGGCATCAAATTAACGTCAAGTTGCATGTATATTTAAGGAAGTTAATATATGAAGGAAAATCGCATGGAATAGTTTGTACAATTTCAAACTAGAGTTAAGCCAATAGCTGGACAGAAGTTAGCCCTCGTAAGAAAAATAAAAATAAAATAAGATTATAAAGTGAAAAATAACACACCGATCAAGAGGTTTTGGAAAGTTTGACAACATGATATCATCGTGCTTAAACCCTTCTTAATTTAAAGTCAATATTTTTAAGCGATTGAAGAAGAAGAAAAAAAAAGATTTCTAACCATCCGATCTTAATTATGATGTACCTGTCAAAATAACGAAAAAAAAAAAAAACTCTTTAATATACCTTTTTAATTATAAGAATTAATATTACGGAAAAGTTGCTGAGAATTACTTCCATGTGATTGTTTAGCCTAAACTTTATCATTTCTTAACTTTGAGGATAACAGGATAGGAATATACGATTTAGGGCAAAGGTCATGCGCTGGGACCTATGAGGTCATTCAGCGCTGAAACGAAAATTGAGAGCCAAGGAGGTTTGAAATGTGTGACAGGAGGAAAACTTCTCGGTTGTAATATGAAATAATTGTTAAGAAAGGGTGGATAGCAAGATGGAAGAAAGAAAATATGAACGGAGGTACAGTAAAAATAATGAAAGGGGGTTGCAGCTAGGGCCGAAGGGACACTGCAAAAAAAAAAAACTTAAGTAATGCCTACAATGCATCGCAAGAGGTGCACTGACGGCACTATCCCCCCACCCCCACCCACGGGAGATAGAACCACTGCATTCCACTGGAGAGAATACTGACACCTTCCCCCCCCCCCGCCCCGCCCCCCAACCCTTATCTTCAAGATTTGTTTGGGTCCCCACACACGAAATGCTCTCTTCTTAGAGAATTTTTACACTGCTACCGCTACTACTGGGATTATGATAATTATCAAAAGGCATTACGATGATCTTAAGCGCCAAGTAACGTTTCACTGATACTAGTTCTGAAATTCGTTGTTCCTTAGGTTACTGGAGAACGTCATCAACTTCATTTCTATTCGAATTTTCCATTTGCTACAACATTAATAAAATCAGAAATGAACCCAAATAGCCAGAATTGTCTAGTTCCATGTCACTCCTTTGAATCCAGCAAGGAAAAGTACCGTTAAAACTTTTACGACCGAATGGACAGTGTACAAGTTAAGTTTATCTTAGATTAACCAGACCACTGAGCTGATTAACAGCTTTCCTAGGAATGGCCTGAAGGATTAGATATTTTTACGTGGCTAGGAACCAATTGGTCACTTAGCAACGGAACCTACAGCTTATTGTGGGATCCGAACCACATTATATCGAGGAATGAATTTGTAACCAACAGAAATACATCCCTCTGATTCCGCGCTGGCCGAGCCGAGAATCGAACTTCGGATCACCGGATTGGTACCCGAGCAAGGAAACCACTAGTCTAACGAGAAACTATTGTTGATAAAATGACGAATCTATTCACGTTTTGAATATCCGATTTTGTGTAAACAGATGTTTCCGCCAGAGCTCGCCTGAACACCGGCTATAAAGTACAAAAGTTAACGTTTGATTCGATAAAGTAATGCGATTGGTCGATCCACACACATATACAACTCCATGAAAAATGGTGATTTTGCCTCTTCCCTTCTTTAAATAATGGTTCTCAAATAAATAACATTTCCGTTGCAAAACTCGACGACTGAGCTGCCTGCTGCATTGTACCGAAAACTATTGCCAAAATATGTACAAAAAACCGTATGACGATAAGGAAAAAAAACTGGTTATTGACACGTGGATGAAGTATTGCTACAAAAATCGTCGACACTGTGACTCAGGGGTGTGAACAATGTCGGAATGCTGGCTATCAATTCAGTCAGAATATTCAAAAGGTCATACTTGACGTTTTGGAGGTTAAATAAATTATTTTCCCGCAATTTATTGTCCTCCTTCTTCGGCTGATTGTCATCTGTTATTCGATTGTGTTTGGCAACACTCGTATCATTTTTGTAGATTAAGCTTATAACTAGTCCAATCTTCAATGGCAATTATCCAGGTGAAAGCGAACTAAGAATCCAGTTGGTTAATAACTTCGCTCGTCAGTCTCAACGTTCTGTATAATACCGGAGATGAAGCCACAGGGAAACTTAATAAAAAACAGCAATATGTGACTGACATGTCTTCCGAGTGTGTTCCACTCAAGCATCAATCTTTCACTCAACGTTACTCTTGCTCATGTCTTGTGCGGTGATGTCAATTACGTTGCTTCCTGTATTAATTTATTTAAAGGAAATAGAACTGTAATTTATTCAAAGGACATAGAACTGTAATTTATTCAAAGGACATAGAACTGTAATTTATTCAAAGGACATAGAACTGTAATTTATTCAAAGGAAATAGAGCTGTAATTTATTCAAAGGAAATAGAACTGTAATTTATTCAAAGGAAATAGAACTGTAATTTTTTCAAAGGAAATAGAACTGTAATTTATTTAAAGGAAATAGAACTGTAATTTATTCAAAGGAAATAGAGCTGTAATTTATTCAAAGGAAATAGAGCTGTAATTTATTCAAAGGAAATAGAACTGTAAATTATTCAAAGGAAATAGAACTGTAATTTATTTAAAGGAAATAACTGCTGCTTAGATTCGAACCACTCTAGATGGCAAAAAAAAAAATAAATAAATAAATAAATAAATAAATAAATAAGTAAAAAAAAAAATGCATACATGCGTTTGAAGAAATTTTAACTACGAATTCTCCAAGAGTGTAATCGTTTTCAGAAATGTATATTTGAAACAGTGTGATAAAAAATGACACATGAATAGATGCCTTGCATAAAGCAAAGATGAATAAAAGATAAGAAAAAAAAACGTCAAGAACACATACAATCTCAAAAACCCTTGAGCACTCCTCTACTATCATCATCACGTTCCAACAACCGATTTGGTAACGAAATAGAAATTGGCTGTAAAAAAAAAAAAAAATTAAATAAATGAACAATTCGCGTAAAATAACCTGCATCCTCTTCCTACTATCAATCTAGAGGATTTAGCAATCGGGCCAACAGCAAAATGAAATTCTATTGAAAGAGAGCCAGAAAAATTCAAAAATCAATTGCTGACCACAACTGAGTTAGTAGTAACGTAACTGCAGGGAATTCTAAGCAGACAGATCTTCAAGATTAGTGCACAGGAAACTAGTACTGATCAGACAATGAAACCAAAATTCTTACTTTGGATAGAAATAAACAAAATAAAGATTTTTAAACAACCGGGGTGCATTCTTGTTTTTAATTTGTAAGGAAAATTTTCAATAATATTACGAGAGGAAATATTGAAGTCCTTTGTAAGGGATAAAAGTCCTTGGTATGGAAAAAGATTCCCTGAGTACGAGTGCATGAATACGCAAAAACCAATCGATAGAAAAAAAATCACTCCTTGCAGCAAGAATGAAGAAAGCTCTTTTAAGACTTTCAAATACCGAGAGATAATGTCTGCTGAAAGCGCCCGTTTGCGCATCGAGTACTTGAACAGGAAGAGAGAGAGAGAGAGAGAGAGAGAGAGAGAAGGGGGTTGCAGTAAAAATATATTAGCGTTGAACTCCTTCTTCCTTCAACGCTAAAACATGAAGGAAAAGAGAGAGAGAGAGAGAGAGAGAGAGAGAGGGTGCAATAAAAATATGTTAGCGTTGCGATTCCTTCCACGTCCCGTCTGGAGTCAATTAATGGAAATCCTACGTAACTACATCATTCCACCCCAACGATCTTTCCACCTAAGCGAATCGCTAGTCCACACAGGTGAACCCCATCCTGTGTGTGTGTGTGTGTGTGTTTGTGTGTGTGTGCGCGCGCGTGCGTTTTACCCAAGGAGTTCATCTAACTGTCGTATGGCTCTTTACAATGAGTTTCGTAACACTTTTATTTAATCAAATTACCACAGCCACAGGTAACTATAGTAGATTCGCATCAACCGCGCATCTGATGTCTACGCCAGTCCCTTACGACGCCCCTGATTGGCTGTTGATAAACCAATCACAGGCTGGAAATTCTCAGTCTCTCTCTAGAGTTCACATAGGCAGGATATATGTCCCACCTCTCCTGAGGGATACGTCTTTCAAAAGTATCCCTCAGGAAAAGTATCCCTCAGGAGAGGTGGAAAATACATTCTGCCTATGTGAACTCTCGAGGGGGACTGAGAGTTTCCAGCCCTGTGATTAACTTATCAACAGCCAATCAGGAGCGTCGTAAGGGACTGGCCTATACATCAGATGCACGGTTGATGTGAATCTACTATAGCATTGGCACAACCACAGAATACCTCAGTGAATAAAGGCTCGTTTTAAATCACGACTTTGTCAAATTAATTTTTATTTTTCAAACGACGAGATCTTCCAGCACTGAACAATTGCTTTCTATGATTGGGAACTGAACCATAATAACACCCAGCTGGATTGCCAGTTATCGGAGTAAATTATAACGTTGTCCCTTCTTTGACATTCTTTAAATCATAACGAATTTGTCTTGAATTATACGTGCTCTTCGTTGTTCAAAGATAAATCCCACTGAATCTGGATGGGTCCTTTTGTATAACGCACATGCACGCACTCACACACGCACGCACACGCACACACACACGCGCTTATATATATATATATATATATATATATATATATATATATATATATATATATATATATATACATATATATATGTATATATATATATATGTATATATATATATATATATATATATATATATATATATATATATATATATATATATATAGTATATATATATGTACATTATGTATATTTAAAATACACATGCATATATATATTTATACACACACACACATTAATATATATATTTATACACACACATTCATATATATATATATATATATATATATATATAATATATATATCATATATATATATATATATATATATATGTGTGTGTGTGTGTGTGTGTAGGTGTGTGTGTGTGTGTGTGTGTATGTGTATGTGTGTGTGTGTGTGAGGGATCGAACGAACAGCGGGCTAAATTTGCGCATACCGAAAGTTTATAATAATACCTCCGACTGAACTCCTCACAACATCAAATCCTAACTAACTTCGAGGCAGATTGCGACCGGGATCACTACTTCGACTGACTTGCCTCTTAATTACTGACTGTTCCTCGGTTGAGGAAGCTCCAGTCAGCTGTCAAGAGCCTTTAAGAAAGTCAGATGTCTTTCTTGACCACCTCAATCAATCAGTTGCATTTAACGAGACTATTTGTTTATTGATTGTTCGCAATGGACAGCCAAAAGTAGAAGAATTCTTTAACTCGTCACAAATAGGGATTCGGTTTTTCAGTTTTCTAAAAAGAAAACTATTGTTTCGGCCGCATTTTTTTCTGTCCGCCCCTCATATCTTAAAATAAACGACTGAGGCTAGCGGGCTGCAAATAGGTACGTTGAGGATTCACCCTCCACTCATCAAACATACCAAATTGCAGCTCTCTAGCATCAGTAGTTTTTATTTTATTAACGGTTCAAGTTAGCCATGATGTTTCTGGCAACGCAACCGCACAGGTCACCACAGCCGGCTGAGAGCTTCATGGGCCGCGGCTCATACAGTACGAGTATACCGAGACCACCGAAAGATAGAGCTTTTTCGGTGGCCTTGATTAAGCGCTGTACAGAAAACTCGATTTGAATTTTCGTAGGTACATACGCCAGTATTGAACGTGTTAACTATGAAATTCCTAAAGGATCAATTAAGCAATATTTCGCTGGAAAATTCATTGTGTTAAGACAGAATCGTTTAAATGAAATTCACGCAAAATTGAGATTGTAAACTGGTCTTGACTTTAGGATTTTAGCTTCGTATGTAAATGCTTAATTTTGCCCTGAATAAGGAAAGGGAATTATCACTGACTTCATCATGTTATGCTGACGAGGAGTACTAATTAATAATAATAGTTACAATAATCTGAAATAATAGATTTTCATCTGTAGCGAAGATACTCTACGGACAATAAACTCCACGTTTATACTTGCCATCGTCCAGCCCGGGGTCAGACTTTAACAACTTGTTCCGAGCGCTACGGCAAGTAATGGCAATGAGTTAGGTATTACCTTTTAGCCCCTCTTAAATTGTCGTCAATTTTGAGGCTAATAATAATAATAATAATAATAATAATAATAATAATAATAATAATAATAATAATAATAATAATAATAATAATAATAATAAACATATTTTGTTTATGCGTTGTCTCTACTGTGTCTAACTGTAAACGACTCTGAACAAATATAATGATAATATAATAATAATCTTAAACATATTTTGTTAACGTTTTGTCTGTGCTTTGTCCAACTGTATAGACAACTCTGAGCAAATGTATAATAATAATAATAATAATAATAATAATAATAATAATAATAATAATAATAATAATATTTTGTTTTAGCTTTTCTGTACTCTGTCAAACTCTGAGCAAATACAATAATAATAATAATAATAATAATAATAATAATAATAATAATAATAATAATAATAATAAAACATCTTCGATATTCACTCTGGCAAACACAAAGCACACTTACCAGACTTTCTCTCCTCCCAGTGCAAAAGTCTCCACGAAGTCTCGGACACAAACCCGAAAGGAGTAAGAAGAGTACCTGAGCCTCTTAGAATGAAGAAAAATGCTTATGGTGATCCACGAAAACCCGCAATTACAGGTCACGTCCAATTAGCGCTCGAGTTATACGGACTAGTACGGATCCGTTTGCTGCATTTTTGGGACATGATTCCTCCCCCTCCCCACTACTCCCCCCCTCCCCCCATAATTACAATGCGACTCGGGGTATTTAGATGATGCATCCTTAATGGTATCTCTCTCTCTCTCTCTCTCTCTCTCTCTCTCTCTCTTCGTCCGGGAATTAAGAATAAATCTTCTTTTTTTTCCCACAACGAACAGGCGCTTTTAAGATGAGGTTCTAATCTCTATGATGTTTTTACAGGTCTTGAAATATTTTCAATTGTGGACGTGGAATCCTTTTTGTAAATAGCTAAGGTCAAATTTCTTTCAGTAAATAAATGGAGAAAGACGAAGACATGTACCGAAATTAATAGAATATATTAGTTATATTTTTATTTGCAACAAATGCATCAGAGAGGCAAATTAAGCTGGTCAAAATTAAATTCATGAAATGGCTGTATATTGCAGCGACCATAAATGCATCAACGCGGTAAATTAAGATGTTCAAAATTCAAGTTATGAAATGGCTGCATATTACAGCGAAAAGAAATGCATTAGTGAAGCAAATGAAGCTGTTCAAAATTCAACTTATGAAATGGTTACACCTCGCGGCTACGAAACGACTTGGGCTGTTCCGTAGCCTGTGAAATCGAGAATTCGCTAATCCGCGCATGCGCCATAACACGCGTCAGCCCGAATCAACGTTCTGCAACAGAGCTGCGGATCCTTCGTCCATTGCAACGTTTCGTTGAAATACTGTAAGAATATCGTTGGTATTAGGTTATGTCAGCGAAATGTCAGCGAAAATGCACTCCTTGATTTTCGCTAAACATTCCAGCCATTTTATATAAAATAATTGTTACGTGCAATATTGTATCATAAATATTTCTAACACAAAAGTAATATGACGGCCAACTGTAAGCTCTCAATAAGGCAATGCCCCATGGAATAAATAAACAAATAAAGTAAATGAATGAGTAAAAGTCTGCTTCAACCACAAAAAATTCGTATACCTCTTCTTGCTAAAGTACGGAAGCAGGGAGGAAGTTCACAAGCTTAAAAGTACCGACTTATCCGATGACTGCTATCCACATACTCATTCTTTAGTCGTCGATAACCATGGTTTCTGCAACGCCAGTTTTCACGAACTAATCAATAATTCTTCTAAGCCAACAACATTACCCTGAAAACTTTCAGATGATTTTGCTACAGATATGATAACAGAGAGAGAGAGAGAGAGAGAGAGAGAGAGAGAGAGAGAGAGAGAGAGAGCTGCGATACTAGTTTAGTGGTACATCGCGGTACCACGACATCTATGAGGTCGAGTAGCACGCATCAACTCTGGATTCTTTGGCTTGGAAAATCCTTACTGAAGACGCTAGTGAAAATAGTGAGCATAACTGTGAAAAGAAAACAGGAACCATTAAAAGGGGAATTGTTGTCCTGCAAGATAACAGATTAGGAATTCCGTTGCTACCTAGGCAGACCAATATTTGGAAAACGTCAACGAAAAAGCAAAGGAATTAAAATGTTTAACATCAATCTCGACATCTGTTTAAAAATAGACCAATGAACATTACATAGCTCTTTTTTGTCAGTTTTGAATAATATCTTTCCTCACTAAGTTGGCCTATCGAAATGTAAAAGCAAACCAAAAATAAAAAAGATAAATCAAAATCAGTTTTCAATTGAGCACCGTGTGATATAATAAATTGGCGGTCAAGCTAAATGATCCAACAGTCTTGAATAGATTTATGTCCGTCTAAAGACTGAAACACTCCAGTCTCTTCCGTGGTCAATTGTCTTACACTCTCGCTCGTGTAAGACATTTATGTCTTTACTTTGTTGTTCGCACTCATTATCTTTGCTTTTCTAATTATTTTCCTTAATGAAGGTTAGATCAGCATCAACTGAGCCTAAGATACAACTCGTAGTTACAAAAAAACAAAAGGTAGTCTTAAACGTTCTGCCAAACCACTATGTCAATTCTATGAAATATTCAGGGATGTTCCAGGTTGAAAGAAATCCGAAAATGACAATACCCGTTATTTTAGAAATGTAGGACATGCAACTGCATTTACTGCTCATAAATGTAATATCAATGGTTTGAAAAGGAAACCAACAAAATTACTGTGTATAACGTGTCTACTTATAAGTATTTACATTTTATTTTACTTAACACTCGAGTACTTTCAGGCCATATCTGTCGCCCTTTTTCAAGATATGTGTAGGTTGTCAGCCTGGGTCAACCTACACATCTCTTGAAAAAGAGGGCCTGAAAAGCTCGAGTGTTGAGTAAAATAAAATTTAGATACTTATAAGTAAACGCGTTATACACAGTAATTTAGTGGGTTTCTTTTCCAATCTTCAGAAGAAAACAGAAAGAAGTTTTTGTTTGGTTCATCAATGGTTTCCTTATTCATATAATCCACTGAATGACTGGAGTGTACAGTCTGCGCTACGGGCTACTCTGAGCAAGAGCCCGTGCTGGCAAAAGGGCTGCTTCATAAAAACACATCAACAGAATCCATGGTCCACACGTCCTCGTGTTCTCTTGAACACCCGACTATAATACGCTCAGTTTTAGACAAGGTCCAAGTTGGCATAAGGCCGGGTTCGTCTAAACCAGCGATCGCAACCATCTACGGCGTTTAGTTTTGTAGAATAGATATTAACTTCAAAGCGTGAAAGATTAATTGAATCAATAATGTGGATTAAAGAGATTGAAAGGGTGCATAAATAATGTATCCCAAGTAACTGGCATCTCATGCAGGGAATGAGAGGTATATTCAGTTAAATCTAATTCTGACTACATAAATTCTACAGGGCCTAAAAAGATATTGTTTCCATCAAGAATTTTTTCCATAAAGATTTAGAAATAAAATTGTCAGAAGTGACACCATTAAGAAAAAGTTTAGGTAGCTTGAGATATCGTGTATCTAAACATACCTAGCAGTATTTTGATCAACGTATCCTGGTTTGTATTAAAAAGAAATATAATGGTACCGAAGACATGTTTTACATTATAGCTAACAACAATCACAACAATATTAATGGTCATTAAAACCCTACTCTTGACATTTGTCAAAATCACTCAACCGGAAGAATAACATAAAATCAGCCGTCGATTGAGAGCATTCGATCGGAGTTCTCTCGATGGAAAAGGAAAAAGATTCCATTCTTTATCCCCTGAGGCACATTTTCCACTTGTTCAAGCACAAGCCTTTCATGGACTCCCCGTGGGAACAGAATTCCTATTGCTATGCACAAAGACACAACTCATACAAGGCTAATATTGACATTCATTCGCCACAATAGAGGCCTCAAGTGGATTACAGAGGAGAGGAAAGTCGCCTCTCTCTCTCTCTCTCTCTCTCTCTCTCTCTCTCTCTCTCTCTCTTTGATCTTCTCTGTCTGTATGTATGTTTATTAGCCTCTTCCTTGGCTCTTTTCTGTCCGTCTGTCTGTCTGTCTCTCCTTGCCATTCTCTCTCTCTCTCTCTCTCTCTCTTCTCTCTCTCTCTCTCTCTCTCTCTCTCTCTTCCTTTGATCTTCTCTGTCTGATATTTGACTGTTCTGGCTCTCTCTCTCTCTCTCTCTCCTTCGATCTCCTCTCTCTGTCTATTTGACTGTTCCTTGGCTCTCTCTCTCTCCTTCGATCTTCTCTGTCTGCCTATTTGACTAATCCTTGGTTCTCTCTCTCTCTCTCTCTCTCTCTCTCTCTCTCTGTGGCGTCTACACGAGAACATGAACAGTGAATATTAGAGGAACAGTAATTGACTCCACTCTTCTCAAAAACTATTTTATCGCTCGCTTGACTTTTATTGATGCAGATCGGATATGAACTAATCCTTGGTCTCTCTCTCTCTCTCTCTCTCTTCTCAAAAACTATTTTATCGCTCACTTGACTTTTATTAATGCAGATCGGTTATGAATTAATTTTTATGAAATAACGATCGTATTTAATATCCATTTAACAGTCGCGTAACGATTTTTTTATAAAAAATAAAATAATCATCATATTTAATTTTCATTCAATAGTTATCTTGGTGTCAATTTCATCCTTCAAATGAAAGAACTCTCTCTCTCTCTCTCTCTCTCTCTCTCTCTCTCTTCTCTCCTTCTCTCTCTCTCTCTCTTTCCTCTGCAGCTCTCTCCTCTCTTTCTTTCTTCATGTTCTCTCTTCTTCTTCCTCGTCTCTCTTCTTTCTCTCTCTCTCTCTCTCTCTCTCTCTCTCTATTCCTTTTCCTTTTTTGTGTCTCTCTCTCTCTTTCTCTCTCGTCCTCTCGCTCTCTCTCTCTCTCTCTCCTCTCTCTCGTCTCTCTCTCTCTCTTCTCTCTTTCTTCCTTGCGTCTCTCTCTCATTTCTTTCTTTCTTTCTTTCCTTCGGTCTCTCTCTCTCTCTCTCCCTCTTCCTTTCTTCCTTTCCCGTCTTTTCTCTCTCTCTGCTCCTTTCCTTTACTTTTCTTGTCTCTCTCTCTCTCTCTCTCTCGTCTCTCTCTCTCATCTCTCTCTCATCTCCTCTCTTCTTCGTCTCTCTCACTCTCACTTCTTTCCTCTTTCCTTTAGTTCTCTCTCTCTCTCTTCTCTCTACTCTCTCCCGCCTTTCTTTTCTGCCCTCTCTCTCTCTCTTTCTTTCTTTCTTCTTTCGTCTTTCTTTTCTTTCCTTTCTTCCTTTCTCCTCCCTCTCTTCTCTCGTTCCCTTTTCTTCCTTCCTCCCTCTTGTCCCCCCCCCCCCCCCCCCCCCCCCCCCCCCACCCCCCCCCCCCCCCCCCCCCCCCCCCCCCCCCACTCTCTCTCTTTTCCTCCGTCTTTCTCTTCTTCCTTCTCCTTCTCTCTCTCTCCTTTTCGTTCTCTCTCTCCCTCACTCTCTTCTATACCTTGCGTCTCTCTCTCTCTCTCTCTCTCTCTCTCTTTCTCAGTGAATGACAGCATCACCCAGCATCTCTTCCCGTGACACAGTAGAACCCCCGGGGAGATGTTGAACCCCGGAATCAGCCCCTTGGGGAGGCCACGTGTTGGCCGAAGGGAAAGAGGAGACAGGGGCGCGTGCGCGCATGCGTAAATAGGCATGACTCCCGTGAGTAAATATTCGCTACGTGTGCATCCAATATGTATGAGGCGGAGTGGAAGGGTCCCTCCGCTTAGCGTGGAACTGTGATCGTTCGATGCATGTAACGAGTTGAAAAATGTTTTTTTTTTTTCACATTACGAGTAGAAAAATATTATAATTATGTTAGTTTGCATATTACGAGTAGAAAAATCATTTTTTTTTATTTCACACATTACGAGTAGCAATGTGATTTTTTGCAACCCATTTTTTAACAAGTATTTACATTATATATATATATATATAGATTAATATATATATATATAGATATATATAATATAATATATATATATATTATTATGTATATTTATAGAAATATATGTATATGTTATATTTATACATATATTATAATATATTTATATAATATAATATATATATATATCATATTATATATATTTGCACCATTACCAGGTAGAAAAAAAATTTTTGCACATTACGAGTTGAAAAATAAAAATAAAATTTTTTTTGCCACATTAACAGCTACAAAAAATTAAAAATTTAATTTTTTTAATTTTTTTGCAACAGTTATGAGTAGAAATATATTTTTTTGCACATTACGAGTAGAATTTTTTTTCTTTACCTTTCTGGGTTAGAAATATGATTTTTTTATTTTCGTAATTTTTGAGTAATATATATATATAATATATATATATATATATATATATATATATATATATATATATATATATTGCACATTATGACTAGAAAAAGGAACTTTTTTTCACATTGCGAGCAGAAAAAGGATTTTTGTTGCACATTACTAGTAGAACAAAGATATGATCTTTTGTGCATTATGAGAAGAAATATGATTTTTTCCACGTCACGAGAAGAAATATATATACATATATATTTTTGCACGGTACAAGTAGAAATACGATTTTTTTCTGATTACCAGTAGAAATATGATATATATATATATATATATATATATATATATATATATATATATATATATATATATATATATATATATATATATATATATATATATATATATATATATATATATATATATATATATATATATATATTGCATATTACGAGTACGTAAATTAATGGGTTTGTGCAATATGAGTAGCAAAAAATTTTATTTGCCCATAAGAGTATAAATATAATTTTTTTGCACATTACGAGTAGAAATTTATTTATTTAATTTTTTCGTTTATTTATTTTTGCACCATTACGCAGTAGAATTTTCTTTTGCACATTATACCAGTGTAAGAAGATACAAATAAAATTAAAAAAAATAAATATAAGGAGGGAGATACAGAAAGCGGGAGATATATACAGGCAGGGAGAGAGATCATAGAGAAGAAAGGGTATATATGGTGGGTCTTTGGGTGGGGGTTGGGGAGGAGGTGGGTGGGTGGGTGGGTGAGTGGTTTGGGGGGATGGTACATAATCGTCGAAGGCTGCACGTGCGTTCGCTGAATAGACTCAATCACAGGCTACGGAGGAAAAAGAGGCGGCGGGGGTCCCCCCCACCGGGGGAGGCCATCAAGAAGGAAAAATACAAAAGAATGAAGGACTGATGGACGCAAAGTACAAGACTTAAAAAATAAAAATAAAAATAAAAAATAAAAATATAAAAATAAAAACGAAACAGAATGAAAAGTCGATAAAGAGTGAGAAGACTACAGGAATCGAATTGGCAGGAGTATGACAGGAGAAGAGTTAATCACCTTTGTCAAGGGAATAAGGAATCTTTTATGGGGAAAATCAGGGATTTTGATAACACTACGAAATGGTGAAATGGATATAATCATAACATTTATCAACATATTAAAAAAATTATTAATTTACCTTTGGGGTTGGTCACGAAATTTCAATGTTATTATAAATGATTTTTCATAGCTTTGGTTTTTAACATTTTGATAACACTATGAAATGGTGAAATGGATATAATGATAGCTTTGGTTTCTAACATTTTGATAACACTAAAGAAATGGTAAAATGGATATAATGATTGCTTTGGTTTGTAACATTTTCATAACACTATGAAATGGTGAAATGGTTATAATGATAGCTTTGGTTTCTAACATTTTGATAACACTATGAAATGGCAAAAATGGAAACAATGATAAAAAATGTGAAAGTCATCCTCTGGGTTGGACACAAGATTTCAATGTAATTAAAACTGCTTTTTCATTGCAAATGTATCTAACTTTCTTGACAGTAAAATCTCAAGGAAGGTATATGGTATAATCTCACACTGATGTATCAAATACTAAATCGAACGCAAATCTAGTAAATGCTTTAAAAGCGATATCTAAACAGATAGAATAAAATTATAAAAAAAAAATTCCAACTGAATGAAAAATAAAAGGAGCAACAAATCTTGTTCTTCATCTTCACTACAAGAAAACAGACTACTTAGCCATAGAGCAACCGCATATCAGTACCCGTAAGAGGATAGTGCAGTCAGTGCACCTCACGCAGTGCACTGTAGGCATTGCTTAAGGTTCTTTGCAGCGTCCCTTCGTAGGCCCCTACCTGCAGCCGCTTTCATTCCTTTGACTGTACCTCCGTTCGTATTCTCTTTCTTCCATCGGACTTTCCACCTTCTCTAGCAATGATTTCACGGTGCAATTGCTTTGGTGTTTCCCTCCTATTACACCTTTCAGGTCTTCTTACTGCACATTTCCTGTTCAGCGCTGAATGACCTCTAAGTGCCGTCGCTTGGCCTTTGGCCCAAATTCTATGATCCAATCCAATCCAACAGCATGTCAGTAACCAATCAATTATAATCGTATTTTCTCAGGGAATACAAGAATATTAAGTGTTTTCGAATACACTTGAAAAATTAGTATCGAATAATTAAATTCTAC
>NC_061106.1:16622748-16632748 GCF_015104395.2 Macrobrachium nipponense
CCCCTTCCCCCCCAAAAAAAAAATCCTTACTGAATCCTACGTCCACGACATGTCCTTTGAGTCGGAGATCATCTGAAAAGCCTTTCCAAGGCTCCCTGATACTGGCAGTTTGAATAAGACGGTGTTACAAACGAATACGGAAATACACATGGAAGTAAACGCGTATGTATATATGTATATATATATATAATATATATATATATATATATATATATGTGTGTGTGTGTGTGTGTGTGTGTGTGTGTGTATGTATACTATATATATATCATATATATATAATATATATATATATATATATGATGTGTGTGTGTGTGTGTGTACATGTCTTTAGTGTAAAGAGGGAGCAGAAAGAAAAGGAAAAGGAATTACACTTTCATCGGAAGAAAGTCACGCATCATCTCTTATATAGGCTGGGTGATTGTGAAAGCCAGGGAAAACGAAAGCACGAACAGAACTCCAGAACTAGGCTAAGAGGAAAAAAACTCATAAAAATGAGGAACCAAATAATGATTTTAAGTTTACGAAATGAAAGAACAAAAAAAAAAAAAAAAAGCAGAACTTGATAAAGGTATGGAGTCCTCATTTACGGATTCTCTAAATCAGGGGTTCTTAACAGGGGGTATCCATATCCATACCCTTTGGGGGTATGAAAACCTTAAGTTGGAGGTATGGAACTTGATCTCTGGATATTTGTATATATTTTATTTTAATGTGTCAATGTATACAGGGGCACATTTTGTAAATGAATAAATATAGAAAACTATTAATGCTCTTGATTTTCTTGTATGTTCTATTCCTAGCTATTCATACCTAAAGTATGTATTAAGCTAAGTATGTCAAGTTATATTGTTAACAGACAGCACTCAAGTGGCCTTGAGCTAAGGGGATATGGAACCATCTTCGGCAACTCATTGGGGGGTCTGGAATCATCATATGGTTGAGAACCCTTGCTCTTAAGATATGACTTCACACTGAAAGCAGGATCTATTCAAAACAGAGAAAAGATATCCCAGTATTTCTTGCGAAGTGACGGATGGAGGTATAAGTCAGGTTTCATAATCGGAAAGAGCACGAGGCAGAGAACTATAATCTTGTTAGGAAAAAAAAAAAAGGAGTAGCGGCGAGAACAGGTTTCTAATGAACGCAAACGGAAAACGGGAAGGAGGCGGAAGGTGCAACACTAACAATTATGAAATTGTAAGATGAAGACTAATAAATCACTATACAGAGTCAACTGAATGGAGAGACCGATGAAAACGCTATGCTATCGCAGAATGAGAAAGCTGAGCAAAGTTTTGGTAAAAGTTGCGCATATTTGAAGCAATAGATTACGCCAGTCATTTTTCTTCAGGCTCTCCGGAACGAGACGATTTTTTGAGAGTTAAGACTGGTTGATTTTTAGACGACTCGGTCGTATTTAGACCAAATTTTTTGTAACATACGAAAAAAGGTAATTAATGAACTGAACTGCTGACAAGACACTTAATGACCTGATATACTGTCATAAGAATGAAGTACGAATGTTGTCAGTAACGATCACTTGAACAGTAATTGAGGCCTGCTTGTCAGTTGTCACAAGGTGAGGCTCAGCCAATAGAGGGTCTCAATCGATCCTCGGTCATTCCACTAAGGAGTGAGAGATGTGTATTTCTGGTGACGGAAGTTCACTCTCGACGTGGTTCGGAAGTCACGCAAAGCCATTGGTCCCGTTGCTGAATAACCACTGGTTTCATGCAACGTAAAAGCACCATACAAACAAACAAAATAGGAGGGTCTCAAGACCTTGAACCTATAAATCGTTCCGAGAACATGCCGTAATGAGAATGTTGAACTAGGAGGCAAAGAAAACGGCACTAAACTACTCAAGTTTCAATAGAGGAGGGAACATAGGCCTTATTTACAGATGTTATGAAACCAACAACTTAAGAAAGTGCGTAATTGTGCTCAAGTTTAAAGAGCAAAGTAAGCCTGCTCGTGGAGCGCAAATGTGATTTCTCTTATGAAGTCGCTTTGCCTGGAACTCTGGAACTCATGGTGAGGAGACTTTTCCACGATATATATGAAGGAGCAGAAAAAATATATATGTATATTGGAATATTAGCCGTGGCTATCAGGTAAGCGTGGTGAGTGGGCAATAATCTTGCTCGTAACTATAGTAGATCCACATCGACCGTGCATTTGATGTCTAGGCCAGTCCCTTACGACGCTCCTGATCGGCTATTGATAAGCCAATCACAGGGCTGGAAACTTTCAGTCTCTCGAGAGAGTTCACATGAGTAGGATCTATGTTCCACCTCTCCGGAGGGATATACGTCTTTCAAAAGTATCCCTCAGGAGAAGTGGAATGTGCATCCTGCCTATGTGAACTTTCTCGAGAGACTGAGAGTTTCCAATCAGGAGCGTCGTAAGGGACGGGCCTAGACATGAGATGTACGGTTGATGTGAATCTCCTATAGCAAACCGGAACGTGACTGTTACCTGTCCTCTTTTGCTAATACAACGAAGTAAGCATATATGAGACCCTGTTGGATGTATCACATCTATTGTGATTGGCGAAATTTTTCCAATAAAACAATAGACAGAATCTCGTTCTAAACTGAGATATACTCGCTATGAACGGTATATATTCAAGAAAAGTTTTGTCAATTTACGATGTGAAAACTGGCAATTGTTTTATTTATTCTTTCATTATTTTTTACTATTTTTTTTAACGAGGCGTCTTCTAAACAGCTCAATTAATCTTAAAGAAATAATGAACAGAATGTATTCTCTAGGCGAACCTCATCAAGCCTTCTTCACATAAGCAGATTATTAAGGATTCAATAAAAAAATTTACATTCAAATTCTATGACAAGTTTTCTAATGTCTCATCTAGGGTTGTTTATTAATCAAATAATTAATTAGTTAATAATTCGTATATTTACCTACTGAAGTGTTTTTCGTTTTATTTTGGAAAGTTACCGAGATATATAAGTGTATTTCAACTGTGTCAAGGGATTGAATAGGATTATGTAAATGAAATGGAGTAACTACTCATTACAGAGAACGGTGCCACGAATAAACTTCATCGGATACATGATGCAATCACCCCCGCCCCACATTCTTCCCCATTTCTCCCCTCCCCCCTCCCGTTCACAAAAGAAAGCTACCCCTTCGGTAAATATCACATTTCACTGCACATTATTTCTCGATTGGCTCTCAGCCTCCACCACCACACCCTCCCACCGACACCTCCTCCTCCTCCTCCTCCTCCTCCCCCCAACTTGATCACGTGACCCAGCCTCTCCATCCCGCCCATTATTCGCATCAATGAATCAAGTCAAAATGGTGGTAAGTCGAACCACGGGGCCGGATCATTAATTAATCACTAATTCACCATCAATCAACATCAATTATCTCGCTCCAAGACCCTCCTCCTCTTTCGCTCTTCCTCCCTCTGGAGGCACGTGCTTGGGACAAGAGAGAGAGAAGAGAGAGAGAGAGAGAGAGAGAGAGAGAGAGAGAGAGAGAGAGAGAGAGAGTTTTAACAAAATCGGAATAAGGTACAGCAATCTTTTATAAACATGATGACTGTTAAAAAAATAAGAACAAAGGGATCTATAAAGTTACTTATGTTTTAAAGGGCTAAGGTACGATTACTTACTATCATATTTAAATATATATATATATATATATATATATATATATATATATATATATATATATATATATATATACATATACATATAAAAACTACAAATGTCCGTTTAATATCTAATTCACTCTACCTCGGAATTAATATATTTTCATATACGTTAACCTTAAATTTTTAAAGTTAATCCTTTGGGGGAATAAGTTCGAATATCGAATAGATTCCGAAGTAGAGCGAATTAGATATTAAAGGACATTTGTAGCTCGATGTATGTATATGAATCACGGTAATGATATGACTCATATATATATATATATATATATATATATATATATATATATATAGTATCTATATATTTTAATCCAAGCGCTTTCGTCTTTACTAAGACATTGTCAAGAAGGCTCATTAGCACCTTGACAATGTCTTAGTAAAGACAAAAGCGCTTGGATTTCTGACTATCATTTTCCTGTGGGATTCGCTTATTTATGAAGTCACGTGCATCTACTGTGATTTTTTAAGAATAATATATATATATATAGTCGATGACCTAGTCCTAGTATATTCTGTCTGTCGCTCTTTAGATTACAGATCAGGAAAGAATGCGTGAAAGAGCTTTGCTATTTCGCAAAAAAAAAAAAAAAAAAAAAACACTACTAATATGACTCAAGATGGTTATGTCCACCCGGACGAGTTTCTTCCGTGTCTCTTAGCGCATAAGCCGAGTGAATAAAGATACGATACTCCGATACATATCTTAAGAAGATAGCGACCATTTCCTACATTTTCCTTCTTACTTTCGTCCTCTTTACTGTTTGGTAAGTCTTGGAAATTTCCCTTGTGTGGCCTTTGACCTTGTTTCTTTACACACATATATATATATATATATATATATATATATATATATATATATATATATATATATATATACTATATATATATGTGTGTGTGTATGTATGTAGGTTGATGTTCCTCCAAGAGGTGGTTTCTTGTCTCTTTATTCACTGGCAAACACAGCTCTCTCTCTCTCTCTCTCTCTCTCTCTCTCTCTCTCTCTCTCTCTCTGTCATATATATAATCCTAAATTCCTTATGGAATTTGTTCTATGTTTTCCACTCGCAAACATAGAGCTCTCTCTCTCTCTCTCTCTCTCTCTCTCTCTCTTTCTCTCTTACATATAATCCTAAATTCCTTTTGGAATTTTCTTTTAATGTTTTTCACTCGGAAAATAGAGGTCTCTCTCTCTCTCTCTCATATAATCCTAAATTCCTTTTGGAATTTGTTCTATGTTTTTCACTCGGAAACATAGAGCTCTCTCTCTCCCTCTGTCTTATATATGATCCTAAATTCCTTTTGGAAGTTTTTCTGTTTTTTCACTCTCAAAGACAGATCTGTCTGTCTCTCTCTCTCTCCTGTTTAATTTTTCTTTGTTGCATATGTAATCTTATATTCCTTCGGAGGTGTTTTTCTTTATTCTATTTACTGGCAAACGTAGTTCTCTCTCTCTCTCTCTCTCTCTCTCTCTCTCTCTCTCTCCCTACTTTGACAGGAAGGGTATTACTCTGTCCGTTCCAGTGACATTAATGTTTGAAAACTAAAGCTTTTGTAATTCCTCCCCTCCCGTCCCCCTCCGACAGAATTTCATCAAAGTCCTCATACACGAGGACATTAATATATTTCCCGTATTTTAGCTTTTCCGTCCTGTCGTACTTTTTATTAATTTCCTCCGTTTCCCCTTCATTTCTTCCTCTCTTATCGGTGGCAATCCTGAGATTCACGTCGCGTATGTCGTCTCTCGCCCGTGACAACATTTGTGGGTAAAAATTTCAGCGTGCATACACATTTTCAATATTATTGTTATTAGTATATATCTATTTTCTACATTTTTTGCCTATCTATCTATCTATCTGACCATCAATATATATATATATATATATATATATATATATATATATATATATATATATATATATATATATATATATGATGGTTTAGGTTTTCTCCTTATTTGACATTTTAACATCTACTAATAACTGAGGTTTGAGGATGTCTTTATGTAATGAAAAGTATAATTTACAATTATAAACAGAAATGTTTATGCTTTGGATAAACATTCAGGTACGCATTCGTATAGGTGCATTATACATGTACATGTTAATGCAGCTCCATATCACTGATAATAATCAGTTTAATAAGGAATAAAATAGTTACGAATTTTAAAACCGCACCGTCTTGTGAAGAACAGGAATTCCTTAAACGGAAATTCATGAGTGATGCGCAATATTGAAAGATGATGGTCTTCATCCGGACATCCAGCAATATTTCAACTTCGTATCGTTATAAAGAGAGAGAGAGAGAGAGAGAGAGAGAGAGAGAGAGAGAGAGAGAGAGAGAGAGACACCCCGCACGTTAAACTAGATCAATTTTATTCACTCCAGGCTTCATAATATAAATTTTAGGTATGAGAACACTTTTAAAATACAATATGATGTAGCATTCCGATTATTCATGTACAGTTATTGTAGCGTAACTAGTAAAAAAATATGTTAAATTATACTATTTTTTTTTATCCTACACTGCATGACTTAAATCTTAGGTATAGAGGAAAGACGTCTAAATACGATATGATGTAGCATTCTATTTATTTGTGGCCTTTAAACTACTCGGAATTTAAACTTGTCTCGGCGCTCTTTTCACGAACTTCAATAAACTTCAACAAATAAATCAAGAACTTCCAAAAACCCTCGACAAATAAACTAAGATTCTCAGAGGGAATTGTAAATCAGAAACAGGTGACAAAAAAGGCAAGAGTCCTGTGTATGAGTTATTAAGAAATCCACCATGCAGGCAACATACACATTGGTTTTTATCGCCCCCGTCGTTGCAATAACAGTAATGACATTAGCAAGCGTATAGCCATTATCAACGGCATTAAGCTCACCATAACAATTGTTTTGACTGTCGTCATTCTGTATTTTTTACAGTAGAAGAACACAAGCACTTTTCGCGCCCTGATTATACACTAACCCACACCTGAGGGATACAACGCGCAATTAAGCAATTTGCAAAGAAGGCAAGAACACGGACGAATAAATCTGTTGAAATTCAGTGCAGTGACACGTGAGACCCCACCCCACGGGAAGTGGGGGTGGGAGGGATGAGGGGGGGGGGAGGGGGTTATGTCGTTCTGACGATAAGTAACTCCACATTGATTGATGGCCAGGAGCGCCTTTAAATAAAATAATAATAAAAGGGGCCAGAAGTAGAATATGCGCGAGTTGTAAATTGCACTTAACCATCTAATTTTATTATTAGGACCGGCCAATTCGCCGGAATAAACCGTAATTAATTCGAGGATTCGTGCAAATAAGTGGCATATCAAACGCCATTTTACGATTAGCAAAGAACACCTCTAATTCGCATTTTTCGTCTCGGAGCCGTTTTTACAACGCGTTCATTCCCGGCGGACACTTGACGTCTGCGATGCCTTTATTACCCGTAATCACCCGCTTTATCATCAACCTGCCAAAAAATCCTCCGCGTAGGGTCGGTGACCAAAACGTCACGTCACGCTCCGAAAAAAAAGGGGGTGGGGGGAGGGTGGGAGGAGGGTATGGGCATTACTTTCCGAGAGCATTAACGATAACTTCGTTTTGGTACGACGACCGGAACATACGTTTTCATGACAGTTGGCTTGTGTGTGTGTGTGTGTATATATATATATATATATATATATATATATATATATATATATATATACTATATATATATATATATATATATATATATATATATATATAAAGTATTTATGTATATATGCTATATATATATGTATATATGTATAAATATATGAATATATATAAATATAATATATATAGTATATATATATATAATATATATATATATATATAATATATATATATATATGTATGTATGTAGTGTTATATCGTATATATATATATATATATATATATATATAGATATATATATATATACATATATATATACATATATATATATATATATATATATATATATAAAGTATTTATGTACGTATATATGCATATATATATGTATATATATGTATAGAATATATGAATATATATAAAATATAATAGATATATATGCTATTAGATATATATATAATATATATATACTATATACCATATATATATATTCTGGCCTTTCCCCCTTCTGGCTCCGCTCCCGTTACTCTGAATCTTACCGTTGTTCCGCGTTATGAAGGCGACGGTGTTCCGTTCGTTATCGCAACCTGTTTGGAGCCGCAATTACGAGCGGAATGCAAAGCGGATGTCTTTATCTCGACGGGAGTTCACCGTTGCTTGTGACGTTGCGGTAAATAGTCTCTCCTTTTTATGGCAGTGTATCTGAAACCCCCTACTATGAAAGCAATAAAAGAAATATAAAAAGAAATATTGTCAAAGTACATCTGTTGCGTTGCATTTTCACCCAGAGTGAATAATAAGTAAAACATGTACCGTATAAATGCTGTATAAAACCATCAGCTTTGACCGATGGTGCTCCAGTTGCTCACCAGATCCGATAGAGTGAGAGTGCGTCCCATGCTACACGAAAGCGCTGCCAGATGCACGATCCGTGGCTAACTTTACCCTTAAATAAAGCGAAAACTACTGAGGCTAGATGGTTGTAATTTGGTATGTTTGATGATTGGAGGGTGGATGATCAAATTACCACTTCGCAGGCCTCCAGCCTCAGTACTTTTTTAGATCTGAGGGCGGACGGACAGAGAAAGCGGGCACAATAGTTTTCTTTTTACAGAAAACTAAAAAAAGATGTTGGATCTGTTGTGAGGATTTGTTACGTTACGAATGAAGGAATAATACTTAAAGTGTTTTGCTTATCGCCCATTCGTCTCCGTTGGTTCCACGTTACAAAGGCATGTCGTTTTGACCGTCACATCGGTGTTTGTTTGTGTTTTTAAATTTTTTTTAAAATATTTAGTATACACATCACGCCAGCAAATGAGATAAAGTTCATGAAGTCTGCAACAAACTGGATACTCTCGAGATTAGACGAGGCCTTTATGGGTAAGATTAGCCTTTTTTTTATATATATATATAAAAGAAACCGTACCCTCTTTCAAGGGATTCACGCCAATCCCCCGCTTTTAAGTTTGTTGTAAAAGAATAGTTTTCTGTAAAAGAAAACTATTGCGTCGGCTTTGTCTGTCCGTCCGCACTACTGAGGCTATTGGGCTGCGAATTTGTAAGCTGATCATCCACCATCCAATCATCAAACATACCAAATTGCAGCCCTCTGGCCTCCTCAGTAGTTTTAATTTTATTTAAGGTTAAAGTTAGCTAAAATCGTGCGTCTGGCAACGATATAGGCCAGGCCACCACCGGGCCACGGTTAAATTTTCATGGGCAGCGGCTCATACAGCATTGTACAGAGACCACCTAAAGATATATTTATTTTCAGTGGCTTTGATTATGCGACGTACAGAAAACTCGATTGTCCTGAAGAAATTTCGTTTTTTTTTTTCCTTTTTTTTTCTAAAGGAAAATCCTGAAAGTGCAGAGCACTAATCCGAGATTTCAACATGAAAAAGATTGAAGCAGATACTCTTCAACTGAGAATTCTTAAAGGTAATAAGATTCGTAAAAGAAGCCATATCCAATACTTTACGACACCTGCATTCATTTTCTTTATTTGCTATAACATAAATTGCCCGGTCGTATGAACAGTCTCGACCATATATCTTGGAGAGCCACGAACTGTCGAACCAGGCAGTTGCATTAGCAGAGTTAATCATGACAAAATGAGCGCTTCCAACTGTTTCATGGCCAGTTCGTAAATCATTCGGAAAAGTGGACGTTATTATAATACGTTCGGGGCACTCAGACCCCCATCATACGAAGATCTATCGGATCGGGTCTCATTAGCGGGGAAGGAGGGTCGGGGGAGATTCTGCTGACACTAATAAGGGCAATAATTCTAATATTATTATGAGCTTCAGGGGTTTGTCGGCTGAGAATTATAGTCAGTATATGGCATAGAAAGGTCAGAAATGAACTGTAGTCAATATAGGCATAGAAGGGCCAGAAATGAACTATATTCAATATATGGCACAGAAAAGTCAGAAATGAACTATAGTCAACATATGGCATAGAAAGGTCAGAAATGAACTATATTCAATATATGGCATAGAAAAGTCAGAAATGAACTATAGTCAATATATGGCATAGAAAGGTCAGAAATGAACTATAGTCAATATATGGCACAGAAAAGTCAGAAATGAACTATAGTCAACATATGGCATAGAAAAGTCAGAAATGAACTATATTCAATATATGGCATAGAAAAGTCAGAAATGAACTATAGTCAATA
>NC_061106.1:16637748-16662748 GCF_015104395.2 Macrobrachium nipponense
GGGTCCTTTAAAAACCATGTAGCTTTTGCTTGTAAACATCTCATTCGTCATGGCTGTTTGGGACTGACTGCCGACGACGTCTTCTGAGACGCGATCATGAAAAATGTCCTTTTAAAGCCCCTTTTAGCCGCGCGAAGTGCGATTGTTGTCAGCGTGGCCAACCAGCCAGAAAAACCGCTTGTACCACCATGTCCACATACACAGTTGCCAACGAAGCGATAAAGACCCTTTGCGGTAACTTCCATTATTACAGATGCTCTCGGCGTGACAGATAAACCTCAAGTGGTCGCTCCATGACGCGTGATCCTCGATTTCTACGTGATTTGGAAAACGCGTTGATTTGTACGAGGGACCTCCGCCGAGTGGTGATAACTGTGAATGAAATTCGTTACTATTTCAGAGCAATGTTACACATAATTATCCCTGTTATGACGTAACATACTTCCTCAGTGCCTCGACTTTATGAACTGAATGCCAGAGGGAATAGTAGAGGCAAAGAAAATAAACGTATTCCTGTGTGAAAACTGCGCCATTATGTCCCACGGAAGTTGCCGCAGTGGAGGCCTTGATCAAATCCCCATTATAAATGTCCCTCTCCTAATCTCCCATGTCCAGGAGATGAAGGGAAGTCTTCAATGCATGAACCCAAACATGTTCTTCGGAATACTTGTTAACACAGTGGAGCGCCGTTCGTCTACCCCGTGGTTTGGTGAATGTCATCGATTGAGAAATATTCTGTCTCGGTATTGAGTTGAAGTTTCTATGCTCTAAGTGATTTACATTGACCAACACCTTCAGCTGGATTGTTCCTTATTTAGGCTACATAAACTAAAAATATTATTATTATTATTATTATTTTTTTTTTTTTTTTTTTTTTTTTTTTGCTCTATCACAGTCCTTCAATTCGACTGGGTGGTATTTATAGTGTGGGGTTCCGGGTTGCATCCTGCCTCCTTAGGAGTCCATCACTTTTCTTACTATGTGTGCCGTTTCTAGGATCACACTCTTCTGCATGAGTCCTGGAGCTACTTCAGCCTCTAGTTTTTCTAGATTCCTTTTCAGGGATCTTGGATCGTGCCTAGTGCTCCTATGATTATGGGTATGATTTCCACTGGCATATCCCATATCCTTCTTATTTTCTATTTTCAGATCTTGATACTTATCCATTTTTTTTCGCTTTCTTTCTCTTCAACTCTGGTGTCCCATGGTATTGCGACATCAATGAGTGATACTTTCTTCTTGACTTTGTCAATCAACGTCACGTCTGGTCTGTTTGCACGTATCACCCTATCCGTTCTGATACCATAGTCCCAGAGGATCTTTGCCTGATCGTTTCCTATCACTCCTTGAGGTTTGTGCTCGTACCACTTATTACTGCAAGGTAGCTGATGTTTCTTGCACAGGCTCCAGTGGAGGGCTTTTGCCACTGAATCATGCCTCTTTTTGTACTGGTTCTGTGCAAGTGCCGGGCATTCACTTGCTATGTGGTTTATGGTTTCATTTTTCGTATTGCACTTCCTACATATGGGGAGAGATGTTATTTCCGTCTATCGTTCTTTGAACATATCTTGTTCTTAGGGCCTGATCTTGTGCCGCTGTTATCATTCCTTCAGTTATTATTATTATTATTATTATTATTATTATTATTATTATTATTATTATTATTATTATTATTATTATTATTATTATTATTATTTGGGAAATCTCTCTATCACGAGAGTATATACAATGTTCTAAGGGGTCCACAATAATAAAAATGTTAAAAGTTCGTGTATAACTTATAAAACACTTTATAAAATCTTTCGATCCCTTCCCTGGGTTTATCTTCAGTAAAAATAAATAGATAAATAAATAAATAAAATAAATAAGTTGTGAACCCAAGGAAGGGTTCAAAAGCTTTTGCAAAGTATATATAAATCATACACGAACTTTTAACATTTCTACTATTGTGGACCACTTAGAACATTATTATTATTATTATTATTATTATTATTATTATTATTATTATTATTATTATTATTATTATTATTATTAAGAAGAAGAAGAAGAAGAAGAAGATGAAACCTTTCATATGGAACACGCCAGAGGAAACACTAACTTGGAATTCAAGCTTCCAAAGAATATGGTGTTCATTAGGAGGAAGTAGGAGGAGGTATAGGGAAATACAGAAAGAGATCTCTTATTCAAAAACGTAAATAAATAAATTAATTAATTAACTAATAAATAGATAAAAATATAATGCATTACATCTTCGCTTGAACCTCTTTAGTTCCAATTACCCTCATGCAAAACGATTGCAAAATAGGACGAACCAACCTTTTAAACAATTTACTGTTTCTCTCGGATGTAATGCTGATTAAAACGAGATTAAAGACCTTTCAGCAACAAACATGACCCATACCAACCCTTAAATCATTTCAAAGCCTATTCTAGACATTCACTGTACTTCATTTAACATCATAATCTTTGTAAGTTTAAAATTTAAAATCAAAATTTGCTTGATTCTAAGTGGCTACATCTCATTTCAGATTCTGTCTATCATTTGGCAAAACATGAAAAGTTCTTCCGTTGTATCATTATTTTTTTAAGAATCATTAATTACCATTTACTTCGCGGCTCTAAGGGGGTAGTCATATTTTAATAATAATAATAATAATAATAATAATAATAATAATAATAATAATAATTTCTATTATCAGCTCAAGGCCGTATACATGGAATACACAAAGAATAGACAATAACATACAGTCTAGATGCATAAGATAACATGATAAAAAAAAGATAAATCGGCAATATCCATACTTGCTGAGGTAGTGTAAAAGATGCTAATCAAAATATGGGTCATAACCGTAATAAGATTGAGAATAGTTAAAAAAATTGAATGTAAAAACAATATTGATTAGAATCAAGGTAATAATGAAAAAAGGAAAATACCAGTAATAACAATAATCATGATTCTCAATCGACACTAATTAATCTCACTGATTAACTGCCTCAACCGAACAGTAATTTTCTCACGTTTACGTCATTCGTATCTACAGATTCAGTTTGAGGTATGAGGCTGTTTCCTCAGTATAACCAACGCGTCCCAAGCAAAAGGGAGTAAAAATATGAGCATCATGGAACTCAAGCACGAGAGGGAGTCTGTCCCTGCAATAAATCACGTTCGAGAAACTGATATCAGGCGCCAATGAGTAGAAAATGTCAGTGATCATTTATTTTGGGGATCTCCGATTGCAGTCGAGGGTTTGCCCCCCTTCTATTGACGTGTTCTGACCTAATTAGCCAAAAATATTTCGGTCTCCATATTTGTGGCATATTTCAAATATGACATCCATTCCAGTTGAGCACAGCAAGGCAGATAGGCAGCCATATGAGAGAGAGAGAGAGAGAGAGAGATCCCAGCAAAGCAGATAGACAGCCATTAGAGAGAGAGAGAGAGAGAGAGAGAGAGAAGAGAGATCCCAGCAGAGCATAACAAAGCAGAGAAGCAGCCATAAAAAGAGAGAGAGAGAGAGAGAGGGGGGGGGGGGGGGGGGGGGGGGGCGTGAAATGTAAGACTAAACTGAAGTAGTAACCATCTCATACAGCAAATTCTAAATCGATCTGGCCTTATGCCAGCACGGGCTCTTGCTCTTAGAGCACCCTGTAACATAATACTCAGAATAAGGACCACAACCAGCGGGAGACAACATAGTACAAAATATATTCAATATGACTTTGCAGATTATTATAGCAGATGTTATCACGAAAGTGCATCATATCATTCCTTACTCCTAAGGTTGTTGTTGTCGTTATTGTTGTTGTTCCTGCTGTTGTTGTTCTTGTTAGGGGGGGTAGGAAAGCCTTATGGAAGAGCGTAAAAAGATCCGAAAAAGGTGTTTCGCGCTGAGTTAAAGATACAAGAATTTTAGGATAGAATATATATAATTTATTTGTTAGAATGAAAATGTAAAAAATAAATAATGTGCATGTTAAACAGTACATAATAATTATTTATAATAAAATGTAGCGTAATTATTTTAATTTTCGTTGGTGAAACAACGCTCTATTTGACTGTAGATTTTAGCATGCGTCCCGAGTACGCTGGAGGTCGGATCACGCATTATCATTCCTTCACATTCAATCGCATCAGTGCTGCCGATAATGGCCTTAAAAACACTTCACTTGTTGACAGCAATGTCCCCGAAGCTATTTACATGTATGCATTAATTAAGAATTATATACATATAAAAAAGAAGAATGAATCACTCTCAGTAAAGTACCATTTCTAAGAAAAATGACCGCAACGATTTTGGGAAAATCTTGTAAGAAGTATTTCCAGTCATACTGAGCATATCGTTTACCGGAAGTGAGTTTAGATCTAAGACAGCCACAGAACTTATTTCGTAATTCTCGTTGTTAAAAAAAAGAAAGAAAGAAAGAAAAAAAACTTTGACAAACATATACCACCCACGCTCGACCTTACAGGACATTCGCAGCCGCCCTACGAGGGGGAATCGACCTGTTGAATGAATGAAAAATTCAAAAATATGGAAATTGCAGAGCATCGCCCAGGTAGGTCCGCACCGTCACACCTGGAAATGAGGACACAAGAATTTCCGGCCATGCTCGGGACACCGATGGAACCGGAGGAAATACATCGGCATCCCTTTCAGATTTCTTCACCCGTCTGTCTTTCGGGAAAGCGTCCGTTCGGCCCAGTAGGAAATTATTTCGTCCACGACCCTAACTCATAAAATCTCCTGAAGGAGTGTGATTAGTTCTAGCGCTATATATGACTCTTCGTTTTATTACGCCGAACCGTGTGATTCCGCAAATTGAGATGTGTTGGAGTTTTCGGCTCGAGATCTCTTCCTTCGTACACCTGCGCTCTCAACGACGGCGATTAATTAACAGGTTCTCGAAGCTGATAGAAGTATCATCACGTAATTTGTGGAACTCTGTTTGGGCGCCCAGGGACCTTGAGATAAATTTGATCGCGTAACGATTCGTCGCTGCGCGGTTGCGTGTTGCGACCATTGTTTAGGTTTTCCTCTTCCAGTATTCCAATATTCATTATTGTAGTAATGTTTTTATTTACTCAATACCGTTGTTATAACATTCCGGCGAATAAAGAAGCTTTACAATAACGAATCAATTATTGTTGTAATATTTTCATTGACTCACTGCTGTTGTTATAACATTCCAGCAAATAAAGAAGCTTTACGATAATGAATAAATTATTGTTGTAATGTTTTCATTGACTCACTACTGTTATTATAACATTCCAGCGAATAAAGCTTTACGATAATGAATAAATTATTGTTGTAATATTTTCATTGACTCACTACTGTTGTTATAACATTCCAGCGAATAAAGAAGCTTTACGATAATGAATAAATTATTGTTGTAATATTTTCATTGACTCACTACTGTTGTTATAACATTCCGACGAATAAAGAAGCTTTACGATAATGAATAAATTATTGTTGTAATGTTTTCATTGACTCGCTACTGTTGTTATAACATTCCAGCGAATAAAGAGCTTACGATAATGAATGAATTATTGTTGTAATGTTTTCATTGACTCACTACTGTTATTATAACATTCCAGCGAATAAAGAAGCTTTACGATAATGAATGAATTACATTTTGTTCTTTTTAAGTTTTCTTTGTTTTCAAAACAAGCATCACTATGAATATGGGAGTCTTCGGGGTCAATATTATTACAGAAAACAAAGCAATGCGTATCTAAATACGTTTTCGTATGTATAAGTAAGGAGCATAGTCTGTTGGTAATAAAGTCCACATTTAGACTTGCTGCCATCCGGCCCGGTGTCGGTCTCTTGTACCGAGGGACTTACCGTAATGACCCTCTTTTACATTACCGTCATACTTTCTTACGATGAACCATGTACAATACACACACACACACACACACACACACACACACACACACACATATATATATATATATATATATATAGTATATATATACATACATCATATGCACACACACATATATATACATATACATATATAGTACATATATAATGTATAATTCTGAAAATCCAGGCACCGAAAATCATCAAGCCTGCACCAAACTGACTCAGTTTTATTGTTTTACGCTCTGGCGAACAAACTCCCGGAACCTCACTTGAGAAAATATGCACCCGAATATATATTTGCTGTTGCAGAGCATTTCCATAATCTATTACACATTGCAACGAAAGGCAGGTTCTACGTATATATCACGTCCATTGCCTTTATTTCACACTCGTAACAGCACCCAGTATATCAAACGTAAGGTTTGTGTACGTGTGTGTGTCTGTGTGTGTTCGTGTGTTTATCTGTGCGCGTGTGTGGGCGCGCGTCACCTATATTTTCATAGCATGATAAAGATGCAAGTTATTTTCATATATGTATATACGAAACGGAGTCCGTAAGAGCCAGAAACCCCTTCTTGCCTGGACATAAATCGACTCTATCGTCCTCCTAAGCATAGACTTTTCGATGGACATCGCGTGTTAAGCGTTTTCCGATGGTGCTTATAATGAAGTCTCACTTTGCTCCACGCTCGGGCTCGATACAGTGGTATCTCAGGGTAAAGAGAGAGAGAGAGAGAGAGAGAGAGAGAGAGAGAGAGAGAGAGAGAGAGAGAGAGCATAACAAATAAAGATCTACTGAGGGGGAAAAAAAAAAGGACAAACAAAATAAAAGACAAAAACACGTTTGACCTGACAGGCAAAACCGAACTTTTTGGAATGAACGAATAGTGACATACCTGATTAAAAAAATAACTAAATAAATAAAACTACTTATACTGATACATAATTCATTGATTGAAATTTATCTAGTAACACAACCAAAAGGTCACCAACTAATTCATTGATTGAAATTTATCTAGTAACACAACCAACAAGGTCACCAACTAATTCATTGACTGAAATTTATCTAGTAACACAACCAACAATGTCACCAACTTCCAACATCAGTAAATAACACAGGAGACTAAACGGCTGCAAAATCATGAGTGTGGAAAATATTGTTGAAATGAAAAGCAACGATTGGGGAAAAAAAAAACGAAGCGTGAGGAGAAAGATAAAAGATAATGCTGGGGTTTATAAGCCAAGAAAATGAATTTACCTTGTGGTTACATGTGACGTCATCAGGGAGCATAAAAGGAGAGAAATAAAAAGGCAAGTGATAGATATGTCATCATGAAACTCATTAAATGAGAGAGCAAGTGATGAATAAGTGCGTATGTAAGTAAGAGCTAAGAAAGCAAATGATAAGCAGACGTAGAAATGAGGAAATAAACCCAAGGAATAAATGAGAAAGCAAGTAATGAATAAGTGCGTATGACAGTAAAAGCTACGAAAGTAAAAAGAGAAGAAGGCATGGAATGAGGAAATAAACCCAAGGAACTAACTATATATTAAGAAGAGGGGAATACCAACGTAACTTATACATAGGTATGTATAAATACGAGGAAATAAGAAAGCGTGTAATGATTAACTGTGGGTGAAAGAGGAAGAGATTACGAAGCAAGGGATAATTTAGTACGCATAGAAATGAGGAAATACGAAAGTAAATGATAATAATGATTCAGGATGAAAACAAGGAAAATGAAACAGCAAGAGTTCGATAATTTTAGGAACATGAAAATGAACTAACAAGGGGTAAAAAGAATATGAAAATCAGAATAAAGGAAAAAGCATATAAGTAATAACAACGGAAGAGGAGGCACAGAGCACGCCAGGATAATAATAATAATAATATATTCCCCATACCGGACAACCCCTGCCCCCCCCTCCCCAACACACCCCACCCCCACCTGACCCGACGACCGCCGTGCCCCAAGCGAACCCTACAGAAGAAATAGCCATAAGGAGAGAGAGAGAGAGAGAGAGAGAGAGAGAGAGAGAGAGAGCAGGGTAAGTACCAAGTGCTTCAAAAGGTTAATGGCTATCGCCGTGAGGGTAACAGCCTGGTGCAAAACAAACACCCATTCCCGAGCTGGAAATACGGCCGAATTATTACTGTTATTACGAAACTCGCCACGGAAACGGATGGCCGGCTCTGCCTTCATTCCCCCAATTTTTCGTCTTTCATTTATTTACGCACTGGCGTTTCTTCGCTGTTTTTCATTTCAACAAGAAAATGGATAGGCTGAACATCTTTTTTTTTTTTTTTTTTTTTACACGAAATGGCATACATTACTTGGCCATTTCTCTCATATTTTTCATGTATTGATGTTCTGTTTTATTTTTATTTTTTTTTTATTTGAACAAGAAAATGGATATGCTGAACATTAAGTACATGAAAAATACCGTTGCTTTCTACTGAATTTTTTTTTCAAAAATATTTAATTTTTAATTACTTTTTCATACATGAAATGGCGTTTTCTTCAAGCATAAATTCTTGGCCATGTATGTATCTATATATGTTGGTAGGAGAGGGAGAGAGCAGCTGGGTGTTATTCAATTTTCAAAATAAACAAGTGAAATCGAGTTTTCTGTACGACGTATAATACTGTATAAAACCAACAACTATAACCAGTAGCGTTTCAGTCTCTAACCAGATACGGTGGAGTGAGGGTGTGTCCCATGCCTCCGGAAAGTGCTGCCAGATGCACGATCCGTGGTTAACCTCAACCTTAAATAAAAAAAATAAATAAAAATGAAAACTACTGATGTTAGAGGGTTGCAATTTGTTATGTCTGATGATTGGATGGTGGATGATCAAAATATCAATTTGTAGCCCTCTAGCCACATAAGTTTTTTTAGATCTGAGGACGGACGGACGGACGGACAAAGCCGGCACAATAGTTTTCTTTTACAGACAACTAAAAAGGCAGTTTTAAAACGAAGACATTTTTATACTTCATTCATCTGATTTTTTTTTTTTTACCAAATTTCAGCTAAGAAAATAAACAGGTATGCCTTCTAAAAATTTCTTTAAAAAGAAACTAGGTATGCTTTGTACATATATTTTTAATTTTTCTCTTTTTTTAATCAACTTCAAGAAGAAAAGGTACAGACGATACTAGTGAATATTGTGATGCCTTTCTCTCTTCAAATTACCAGAAAGTCACAGGTACGTTTTCTGATTTTTGTTTTCTCTGTATTATGACAAAAAAATGTTTGGTCAGGCTTTGCGAATACATTTCATCTTCTTTGCTATAATTTTTAAGAAAAAAAAATATAAATTTTATCCTTTCTGCTGTCATTTTGAGAAAAAAAAAAGACCAGGCTAAAAATCCTATGAATAATAGGACTGCAAGGTCACTATTTTCTCTTCCGTTTGTTTATTTTTACAATCGTTCTTTGTAAAATATTATGCAGAATGGGATATGAAATACGCGAGTATGTGTGAGAAAACTACCAATATCGTGCTGTTCCATTTTCCGTTATTCAGTTACTGCCACTAACATGAATTTCATCTTTATGTCAAAATTATTCATTTTCCTGAGCGTAAAAACATGTCATATTCAATTTTCTCTTGCAAGGTTTTGTGCCAAGGGATATTTATTCTCGTATTAGGAAGCAGCTTTCACGGGATATCGTCCAACTTCTCGTGCGAGTTATGATCTCTCTCTCTCTCTCTCTCTCTCTCTCTCTCTCTCTCCATGGGTATGCAATGTTTCCCCAACTGTTTGATAAAATGTACTGTGAATGGTCAATGTTTACGCCCGCAGTTATAATAACACGTATTTTTACGAGTTACCCTTCTCTCTCTCTCTCTCTCTCTCTCTCTCTCTCTCTGTGTTTTGGTTAAATTCAGGGGTAGTAGTATGTACTCACTCATGTTAAACTCTCTCTCTCTTTCCTACTCTGCAGTGTTTATACTATCGAACAGTAGCCCGTGATCTTGATAGTTTTTACTCTTTTTCTCTGTCTCTCTGTAATGTGTTTAATCCAGCAGCTAGTAGTATGTACTGGTGCAAATTAACCGACTCTCTCTCTCTCTCTCTCTCTCGCCAAAATGTTTAATGGTAGGGCTCAAAGTGAATGGCAGATTTATTTTCGAATTTATCTTTTGAGTAATGTTGATTTGATGTAGAGCAATGCTTTGGAAACTTGAATATATTTCTTAGTGAAAACCCAAAGTCAGTAGGAGTCAAAATTCCTGAATCAGCCGTTCATAACTAATTACCAAGTATCTGAATCAATAATTCTTCGCCTTCCTATGCAATTCCTAAATTGTGAATTCCTTACGGTCATAAGTAACACCGAATTATGAATTTCCTGCCTTCTTATGATCAGGAATATTTGACATCTCCCATCTAATTCTTGAGTCAGGTATTCTCTGTTGTTTTGTATTAATCTCTGGAGATTTTTCGCTTACTCGGGAAGTAAGCCTACAAAATACTTTGTTGCTGTTGTTGTTGTACTTGTTGGGGGATAGGAAAGCCCTATGGAAAAGGCTAAAAAGGTCTGAAAAAGGCGTTTCCCGTTGAGTTAAAGATACAGGAGTTTTAAGATGGGATATTTATGATTTATTCATTAGAACGAAATTGTAAAAAGAATAATGATAATGTGCATATCAAACAGTACAGAATAATTATTTCTAATAAAATAAAGCGTATTTATCTTCATTTTCGTTGGTGTAACAAGGCTCTATTTGACCGTAGAGTTTAGTACACTGCTCGAGTAAGCTGGAGGTCGGATCATACCTTGATGCTTTTCTCCTAATAGTGTATTTACAGAGTAAGAATGAGCTATTGACTCCTTTGATATCAAAAACCTGCGTCGCAATTTCTAAGCTTATATATGCAACAAATAAATAAATTTTGCTAATATAATTTGAAGTAATCGAAATTAAAGTTTTTATGTCAATGCTCATCAATGTAAAAAAATCATATTTGCTTATAACTAGGCGATATACCATGACGTAAAACTTGTTTTCGCCTCTCAAATTTTTCAGGATATAAATGTAATAAAACAGGATGGCTTGCACTTTTTGTAGACACGAATAGTATTTCAAAACTAATCCTTGGATTATGCTGAATGGTATAAAGAGACTAACCTGAATAAAAGCTACAGCACTGAATTGTGTCTACATTGCAAAATTCTTTTTTTCTAGACAAGTGCTAGGGTTATCCTAATAAGGATTTCTGTGGGTAGTGTAAATCCTGTAGTAATAATTACTTTAATCAGTGATCACTATTCATTCAGAGTAAACTGACTTTATCCACGAAATGCTTATTTATTTAGCTCGCATATTTTGCTGGCCAATATTCGCTATTTGCTGCCTACCTGTCAGAAATCCTTATATTGAAATTATTTTCAAGATCTGCTTGAGTCGGAATAGGTATACATTTTTTTTATTATCAATTATCAAAGTTAAAATAGGCAAAATACCGCACCCCCATAAGAAATATGATTCCCACGGATACTTTGGTGATTTTTTCTCTTGTAACATCTGGCGCCTACGAGAATAAAGCAATAAATATAACGTATGCACTAAACTGAAGCACTTTCTGGCGAGGGGTACTTGGGCATGCGAGATTTATTCAAGTCACCTTCTGTATGCCATTTCAACGTATAAATTGCCTTTCTTTACAAAAAGAGCTTTTTGACCATAAAATATAAAGTTGATACTACTATTATGCGCTATTTATATGCGAACGTCAATCCGTTAATACTATTGCTTTAGCGGATAATCTCGGGATCGTTAAAGTTACTGTTTGTTGTTCGGCGATTTTAAAACTAAACCAGGGACATTCGCTGAGAAAGATAATTAGAGACAAAGGTCTCGATTTTATCTGCAATTTTACGTGAAACTAAGAAGGACCTTCATGATGTGGGTCAGAGTCACTTTGGCGGACAAACCTCGCCGGAAAGACGTCTTCTAAAACATGCTCCCTGTAGAGCCTCTACTTTCTTGCAGGTTTAGAATTTGTCCAGAGAAGGAACTTGAAAACTTACCAGTGAAAAGTAATAAGGAAACTCATGAATATCAACGACATGGCGAGCACATAGATAAACCTGGAGGTAACGCAAATGACAACGAATTGAGGGAATAAGAAGTAAAAATATATAATTCTTGGAAACAACATTATCACTGTCTCGTTTGTAATTACGTATGAATAAAACCCCGGTGATATACGAAGGCATGAGAAATGCCCTTATTTTCACGACGGGGGTCTCCCCAATTTAGCCGCTACTTCTCTTGAGAGTGGGGGGGGGGGGGGGGGGGGGGGGGGGGGGGACTGTTATTCCTTCCGGAGGACCTCCATTCGCTCAAATAACCATCCGCTTGCTAACCGACCGGCGGATTTATGATGTCTTTTATTTGCGTTTGTTTTCATTATCCGGAACACTGCTGCCACGGGTAATTTCCACCAACTCTGCCCCTCAACTAAATCGCTCACCACCTTTGAGTGGGAGGAACTTCTATAGATGTAGGGGGTTTTATATAGCTTTTAGCAAGAGCTTTCAAGGGAAAAGCATTTAGCGGAGAGGTCATAATTCACCCGGAAGGACAGCTCGCAAGTGCAGTAAGTAGATTAGCGGGGTGTGCATAAATATGGTTGTTTTTGACATCCATTCGTCACGAAACTACTATAGTCCAGTTAGAGATACGTTTATTGGCTGCAATGCTAAAGATGAACGTGCCTGCTCTCTCTCTCTCTCTCTCTCTGTATGTATATATGTATAGTATGTGTGTATATATATATATATATATATATATATATATATATATATATATATATATATATATATATATAATCTAATATATTTGTGCGTGTTTTTATGTATATAATGTTTGTGTGTGTGAGCGTACAAGTATAGAGACCTCAAAATCATGGTAATATAAATTTTATATCGCTGTTCTATGACCACACAGTATCCAGTCCATCCAGTGCATAATAATAATAATAATAATAATAATAATAATAATAATAATAATAATACATCTCTCGAGCGGCTGATTTATCGATAATCAATTTGATCTTTATCTTGAATTTCTAAGAACACATACTTCATGCGACGGACTGAGATCTTAAAATTTGGCGTAAATTTCTCATTATTTTTCAAGTGAGTTAGGTTACTAGATTAAATATTCAAATGTAAGCAGTCTCTCATGTGGGTAAGACCTTGCATTACTACTTGGTATACATTATAATCTTCATGAAGCGAGAGTAAGACTGTGGCAGGCTAATCAGAAGAAAAAAATCGAAATTTACCCCCAAAAAACCAGAAAATTATAGTTAGATTACTGTTTTTTCTTTTAAGAATTCACTTCCCTAATCAGTCTCACGTAATCAGCCACAATATCAACAAGTAGTATTAAAGGCGCCAAAGTTACCTCGGCGCAATCGTGTTTTCTGTACAGCATATACTCGAGGCCCCCGAAAATAAATCTATTTTCGGTGGTCTCGGTATAATGTTGTATGAGCTGCGTCCCATGAAACTTTAACAACGACCCGGTGGTGGCCTGTCCTATATCACTGACAGACACACGATTATGGCTAACTTTAACCTTAAGTAAAATAAAAACTACTGAGGTTAGAGGGCTGCAATTTGGTATGTCTCATGATTGGAGGGTGGATGATCAACATACCACTTTGCAGCCCTAAAAATTTAAGTATATCTTAGTTTTACCAGACCACTGAGCTGATAACAGCTCTCCTAGGACTGGCCCGAAGGATTGGATATTTTTACGTGGCTAGGAACCAATTGGTCACCTAGCAACGGGACCTACAGCTTAATGTAGGATCCGAACCACATTATATCGAGAAATTAATTTCTATCACCAGAAATACATTCCTCTGATTCCACGTTGGCAGCTCCGAGAATCGAACTTCGGATCACAGGATTGGTAACCGAGCGCGAAAACCACTCGTCCAACGAGGAACTGCAGCCCTCAAGCCTCGGTAGTTTTTAAGATCTGAGAACGGATAGAAAATTTGCGGACGGACAAACAAAGAGCCATCTCAATAGTTTTCTTTTACAGAAAACTCACGATTCGCTCGGCCATTTTTGGATATTAAATCACTTAAGAAAATGACTGTCCCTCAGTTTATTACCAAAGCCTAACGATATTCATTCAGCTTCATAGATTTATACAGTAACCAATCGCAAATGACTGGTGTTCTTATACTTGGACAATAAAGAACTTCAAGATATCTTCGCGCCACGACAAGACTGTTTTACAAATTCTAATTACCTCCCATACCAACAGACTATGTGCTGTAGTTGTCCAAAACAAATTTCCTTTTGTTAATTTTGAAATAGCGTTCTATTCTCTACTGGTATCTAATGATTTAAGAGGTATAAAAATCAGCAAGAACAAACATCAAACATCATCAAGACTTTAAGACATTTTAATAAATCACTGGAAACTTTATTTGCCTCTGTAGTATGTTGGTGAATGGCATCTCAGTTTGAGATGATGAGGTTGTTTATGTCTGTCTGTCTGTCTGTCTTGTTTGCATGGTGTTTTCACATTGCATGGAACCAGTGGTTATTCAGCAACGGGACCAACGGCTTTACGTGACTTCCGAACCACGTCGAGAGTGAACTTCTATCACCAGAAATACACATCTCTAACCTATCAGAGGAATGCCCGAGAATCGAACTCGCTACCCCCGAGATAGTAGGTCAAGACCACTGTCTGTCTGTCTGTCTAATTTTTTTTTTAAGAAGCTCATGTTCTGCGGAAATGTCGACCGTTTAAACCATTAAATTGAAACATTTACTACTCGAAAACTGCGCCTCTGAAGACAGATGACCTTGTTTAGCAAGTCACCAACTGGAAAGACATAATTACGAATGGTTTGTGTGACATGTCTTACTAGAAAGTATGAATGGCTTGTTTACAACGTGTCTTACTAGAAAGTAATAAAGTGTTTACATTCTGTGGCAACTGTAATAGCGAGCAATTAAGAGGTTATGTACTGCTTTAATATATCATTCTCAGTTAAAGTGACAAGGGAGTCAAATAGCGTTAAGATGGATTTCTATGCAGAGAGTTTTCAGTGTCAGTGACAATGGTTGCCGTCTACGAAGCCTTTGTATCGATTAGCCTTCGTTATTGTGGCGTCTTCTGCTTTTAAGTTCGCATTATTCAAACGCACGGGACCTTTACCTTTAGAATAGATAGTCGACATGGAAATACACATTAATCACATACAGTTTCTCTAAAGGTTATTTTTAGCGAACCAAACTTCTGCACTGAATTATCATTGCAATGCAACTGGAGAGGTAAGACTTATTGGAGTTAATTAGAGCAATTAATTAATTTAGACTGACACTGAGTGTCTTTAGTAAAAAAGAAATATATAACTGAAATATTTAATTGCGCGGCTCCTACACATTCTCCAAATTCTATAAAGTGATTATATGTATCATAATGGTGTTCACCAGCACAGCTAATAAAATTATAGACCTGGAAAATAATAAGAAGTTCCCTCTCAAGACTTAGGCTTTGTATTGTTTTCAGTCTACTGCAGTCTCTCTCTCTCTCTCTCTCTCTCTCAGCCCTTTGATGTGGCAAATGAGAGGGCACAGGATATCCTGGCCCTCTTATTTTTTCTCTTGTAACAGGATTATACTTCATGAGCCATAATGTGTTAGTAAATTATCACAAGTAAGTTATTACGGGGAACAAAGTATCAGCTGGCCTCCAATAATGAGGTTTTTCGTAATTTAATGGCGCTCTTTTGCGTCGCCGTCGAGTTTTAGTCTCGAGTCCTTTCGTCATTCCTTTCCGATATTTGCAGCAACTCCCAAAACGAAAGAGGTCGTTCTTTATCCGCCTCCTTTTGCGCGATTGTAACCTCTTCTCGCACATGCAGATATCGACGGAGGATTTACTAATAGTACGACACCATTTAAATATTGAATAAGGACGGGAGAGAGACTGGTGGTTGAGGGTTACATAAAATATGCCGAGGAACATCAAAGCTTCGGATAATATTTGAAAGACTCTTGTGATAAATAGCTGGATAAAATTTTTCGAGAAACATCAAACTTCATATAATATTTGAGACACTTGTGATAAAGAGCTGTATATTATTTGTCGAGAAACATCAAAACTTCACATAATATTTGAGACTCTTGTGATAAGGAGCTGTGTAATATTTGTCGACAAACATCAAAGCTTCATATAATGTTTGACAGACTCTTGTGATAAAGAGCTGTATAAAATTTGTCGACAAACATCAAAGCTTCATATAATGTTTGAAAGACTCTTGTGATAAAGAGCTGTATAAAATTTGTCGACAAACATCAAAGCTTCATATAATGTTTGAAAGACTCTTGTGATAAAGAGCTGTGTAATATTTGTCGACAAACATCACAGCTTCATATAATGTTTGACAGACTCTTGTGATAAAGAGCTGTGTAATATTTGTTGAAAAACATCAAAGCTTCATATATTGTTTGACAGACTCTTGTGATAAAGAGCGGTGTAAAATTTGTTGACAAACATCAAAGCTTCATATAATGTTTGACAGACTCTTGTAATAAAGGGCTGTATAAAATTTGTCGAGAAACATCAAAACTTCACATAATATTTGAGACTCTTGTGATAAAAAGCTGTATAATATTTGTCGACAAACATCAAAGCTTAATATAATATCTAAGTGACTCTCGTGATAAAGAGCTGTATAATATTTGTCGACAAACATCAGAGCTTAATATAATATCTAAGTGACTCTTGTGATAAACAGCTGTATAAAATTTGTCGATAAACATCAAAGCTTCATATAATGTTTGACAGACTCTTGTAGTAAAGAGCTGTATAAAATTTGTCGATAAACATCAAAGCTTCATATAAGGTGTGAGTCTCTTGTGATAAAGAGCTTTATATTATTTGTCGAGAAACATCAAAACTTCACATAATATTTGAGACTCTTGTGATAAAGAGCTGTATATTATTTGTCGAGAAACATCAAAACTTTACATAATATTTGAGACTCTAGTGATAAAGAGCTGTATAATATTTGTCGACAAACATCAAAGCTTAATGTAATATCTAAGTGACTCTTGTGATAAAGAGGTGTATAATATTTGTCGACAAACATCAAAGCTTAATATAATATCTAAGTGACTCTTGTGATAAAGAGCTGTATAAAATTTGTCGATAAACATCATAGCTTCATATAATGTTTGAGAGATCTTGTGATAATGAGCTGTATAAAATTTGTCGATAAACATCAAACCTTGATATAATATTTCACTTCCACCCACGACGGGCCATCTTGTGATTTAGGGCTTGTTTTGCTCCCGTGGCAGTCATCGTAATCAAAGACCCCTTTTCCTCCTTGTTCGAAGGAGAGGCAGGAATAAATAGCTTTGCAATTCTACGGTCATACCCAGAAGAAAAATGTCTTGTTTGAACTCTTAAAAAAAAAAAAATCCAGAATTGTTTTTATTGTAACTTTTTTTTAACGGCAGTTCAATCAATAAAAATTAGGCAAAAGATAAGGAAACTGATAAGCTTTCCGACGAGCACTGGACCACCGTAACGACAGAATTCATATCCTAAGCGACATCAAAGACTTAAAACCACTCTCGCACGCTGCTGTACCGACGAAACAAGCGAATGCACCCAGACGTCACCCAAAACATGTCGCCACTCCGGACCACAAAGCTCGATCTATTTGGAAACGCTCGTCCCTTTTCTCAAGATCTACCACTCGATAGAAGCCGTAGGCTTTTAGCTCAATGGACGCCACTCTCCCGCAGGAGGGGAGGAAAGATGCATCTAATAGGATATCTCGTTGAGGGAAACGGAATCCCTATCGAGTTGGGCCAATGGGATGCACCCGAGATAATGCAGCGTGTGTAGATGTATCGGGGATATTGGCCATCATTACCTGATCGCTATCTAAAGAGGAGAGACACTGAACTACGAGCGATAAGACCTGGATTACAGTCCCCTATGCTTATGGCGCCTTTCCTTTCTTGAATCTACTTGACTACATTTATTCAATGCCGTTTTCTGTTATTATTTTTCTGTTACTATCTATCATAACAGAGAACAATTAACTATTTCGTAATAACACTGGATGAGCTTAAAAAAATAAAAGCTTAGTTTTTTGTATGAAGAACTCCACAACAAAACTTAATCTTCTAATGTAATGGAAGTTTAAAATAGTTACACACACACACACACACACACACACACGCACACACACACACACACATATATATATATATATATTATATATATATATATATATATATATATATGCATAGAATGTCAATAAATTCTTCTATTAAAACAGGATACGTCTCAAGTAAAACAGACCCATTAAAACAGCTTTAAACCAGAGTGTTTTAATGGGCCTTTTATACTTTATATATATATATATATATATATATATATATATATATATATATATAGATAGATAGATAGATATAGATATTCCGAGGAATTACAGGTTTGTCAAAATTGATGCAAATAAATGTTTAAAAATTAACATCAGAGATCTATCTGGCTATGTTTATTTCGGACGTATGGACACATATTCTGATAATCCACTATGCCTCTGTTGGCCTAAAAAGAAAATCAGTTGCCTGGTTATCAGCAGACTGCTGTGTGTCGCGAGAGAGAGAGAGAGAGAGAGAGAGAGAGAGAGAGAGTCCATAAGTGAACAGTTACCTCTCCCCCAAAATTAACATTATCATAGGATTTGCAACGGGAGATCATCGACAATGTAGCAGTCCTCATCCCAACAGGTTAAAGCCATTCATAAGATATTATCTCTGTCTCTCTCTCTCTCCATTTAGCTTTATCAGCCACCATCCGACAGGCCGATAGTGTGTTTGTCACTTTCACCACCCGAGCGACGAGATGACAAGGAGATAATGTCACCAGCATCCTTGTAAACGCTCCGCCATAGCCTACGTCGGCAGGTAAAGAGACACTCACTCCTCCGTTGGAAGGTCACATCTTGCGGTTCTCCTGACGGGGGAGGACGGTAACCACATTACCGAAACCGTTCGCATTCATCCGTGGTTTGTGATTAATTTATCGCGAGCGATTTCTGTGAGGCCTTGTTCTCGGGTGGGGGAGGAAGTGGGTGGGTTTGCGGACTGCCTAGTGGGGGGGCTTTGTGGGGAGTAGGGAGGTGGGATGGCGAGAAAATGTATACGTATCTCACTTATACTATATTTTTTTTTAAGTCTTGGTTTTTTTTAAGCCATATTTTTTTTAAGTCAGTTTTTTGCCATAGTTTTTTTTAAGTCATTTTTTTTAAGTCTTTTTTTTTAAGTCAGTTTTTTTTAGTCATAGTTTTTTTAAGTCATAGATTTTTATTTATTTTTTTACCTCTTTAGGTATAGATTTTAATGTCTTATGTCCTTTTTCTTATGCTCTTTAGTAAGTGTCTGTCTGTTTGTCCGTCCTTCCTTGCCCATCCTCCGGGACGCTAATCATTCAATTCTTTAAATTCTTCATTCTTTTTGAAGTTAAAATTGTTTTCCTTTTCCTAAACACTAAATGATACATTAGCGACAAGAATATCCTATTGGTTGTCTGGACTTCTTTTATTTATCCATTATTTTATAACTAAATTTGTGCAAGTTCGTGCATCTCTTGAAGAAGAAGAAGAAAAAAAAAACTTCGCAATGTACCGACCTCTTAATCAAAGAAAAAACAACGGCAAATAAATGAAATTGGAATTAATTTTCTTATCCACAATACTTTTTTTATTTATCCAGAAAAGGGAATGTAACTCCGACGAGTGATATATATATAATTGTTTATGTTTGCCCTGTAACGGGTCAGTAAGTCCTCGAAGCATACACATTACAACATTACAGAATAAACATTTAGTGATGATTTGATGCTCATCAAAATGTTGATATAGTTCCGACTCCCACTCAGTGTACGCCACAATCAGCTGTTTGCCACAACTGTTTGTTACAATTAGTTTATCGTTCGGGGAACTTTGCACTTTGTCATATGAGTTGAACCTTCTATTATTTTTTTATTTTTGCATGTTTTCTCAAGAGAAAAACTTAACCAGGTGTTGCAAAGTAAATATACGATCTCCTAAATATAGACTACGAGGAGTCATAAGTATTTCCTACGTCATCATGATAATCATTTCCTTCCTTCTATTTCTTTGAACTAATTTAGCATCTGCCATTACTTAAATGTTTTTGAATGAATTATTAATCAATCAATTGCTGAACAATAATGAGAGAACTCGAATACACAGTACTACGTAATACACTTCAATGACGCCTCTTTGCATATTTGTTTTTTCGTGTTCATGACATCAGGGAGTTTACATCCAATTACATCGTTTCTTTAATGGTCGTTTTCTGGGCTATATTGATTACGGAATGAGTTATAATGCCGTTAATAGTGCCCGTATTGATTGCACCTGCCATTATCTGACTGTCATTATCATTAAATTTATTCAGTACCGTAATAAACTCTTCATAAGTTCGCCAGCGTTTACTATTACTACCTTATACTGAAGATGTTTCAAATTATTCTGATTCAGCCTCATTACCGGTCACGGTCATTTATTTTTCTATTATTATAATTTCAGACTAATAGCCTCTGCTACATTTAATTTAATGTTCCGCGTTTCTTGTCTATTAGTGTAATGATAGGATTTTACAATATTCATGATTTCCTTTCATGAGACATTTGAAGGAATCCTGGTCAAGAGAGGGAGTTGGATTGGACAAATATTTATACAGGATTCTAGTTATTTTCGCTTACTCGGGGAGTTAGCCTACAAACTACTTTCTTCTTCTTCTTCTTCTTCTTCTTCTTCTTCTTCTTCTTGTTATTGGGGGTAGGAAAGTTCAATGGAAGAGCCTAAAAAGGTTTGAAAAAGGTGTTTCGGGTCGAGTTAAAGATAAAGGAATTTTAGGATAGGATATTTGTAAAACAATGTGCATGTTAAATAATACAGACAAATTATTTTTTAAAAATATAGCGTGTTTATTTTAATTTTCATTGGTGAACAAGGACCTATTTGACCACGGATTTTGTCACGTTTTAATTACGTTAAAAGTTAGAAATATAATGTTTACAATTTATGCTGGAGGTCAGATCAAGCCTTGTTAAGTTTGTCTTTGAAAATTTTTTCTCAGTATATTCTACGGCAATTCAAATAAAAAAAAAAGCTTCAATCCAGTCAAAAGGTTGTCGAGTGCAAATTACAAGTAATTGCAAAGCAATATCCATCATTATAGGGATGCTAAATTGTTACTTTCAATCCTTCATAGAAATATATCGACAATCTTGATTTCCATGCATGTCTCCAGAGAAGTGGGAACATAAATTCATTAAATATCATATATATAAATATATATATATATATATATATATATATATATATATATATATATATATACTATTATATCTATATATATATATATATATATATATATATATATATATATATATATATATATATATATACACAAAATAGTTTCTGTCAGCTTTCGAGGGTTACAGCGACTAACTGACAGACATATATACGCTAAGTACAACAAGCGAAAACGAAGCCGTGTGCAAACTATAACGATAACTACAACGAATGACGAAAAATCATATTGAAATGTTCGCGATAAAACGACTGACAAAATCGCGTCTTTTATATCCTTTTCAAAGAAGAAACCTGGAAATTTCCAAAAGCTAAGGAGTTTGATATAATTCTTATTTGTACAAATATATCTGCAGTAAAGGAGTTTGGATTTTTTTTATTGTCCTGCGATGCTCCTACTACTACTACTACTACTACTAATAATAATAATAATAATAATAATAATAATAATAATAATAATAATAATAATAATGATAACAATAATAATAATAATAATATAGGCTCCTGAGCCTTCCATATAATTTGTAAGCAAACAATTCAGCTCCTTAACAGAAAAATGGCATTGATTTGAAACCATCGAGCGGCTGTGAATACACACATAGATAGTACACATACATACATACATACATACACACAAACACAAGCCAGTCTCCAATTCGTAAAAAGGGGAAATTTTACACACACACACACCAGTCTCCAACTACCGTAAAAGGTGGAAATTTTACACACACACACACACCACAGTCTCCAATTCGTAAAAAGGGGAAATTTTACACACACACACACACCACAGTCTCCAATTCGTAAAAAGGGGAAATTTTACACACACAACACACACCCCAGTCTCCAATTCGTTAAATGGGGAAAATTTATACACACACACACACCCCAGTCTCCAACTCGTAAAAAGGGGAAATTTTACATACACATACACACACAAACACACACACCAGAGTCTCCAACTCGTAAAACGGGGAAATATGACGGCCCGGCATAAATATGCAAAACGCTTTGTCTGAATAAACCGTAATGATCAGATGAAGCGAGCCCCGCTGACAGCCAGGTGTCCACAGTCCTCCTCACGAGTGCACTTCATTAAATACTCATCAGTCAAATTGCAGTGAAACTCAAATGAAATTGGTGTTATTTAATTGGTGTTCTTGATCTCGCGCTCTGGAACGGGCGGGGTGGAGAGGGGTGGGAGGGGTTGGGGAGGGGGAGGGGGGATGGAGAGGGGAAGGGGGACTGTTCCAACTTCTGTCGGGTCATTTTACGTATTAAGAGGCATATGAGTGCCGCTAAAATTTATTATTCGGTATGACTGATGAACGCAAATCGGTCATGAGAAGAAAATGATGCCCTGTGACTAGAATAGTTTCAGCATATTCAGCATCACCCAGAGTTAGAGTGTATATATATATATATAATATATATATATATATATATATATATATATATATATATATATATATATATATATATATATTATATATAGTGTGTGTGTGTGTGTGTGTGAGTGTGTTTTTTTGGATACGCTTGTCACTACAAAGCCTAAAGTTCCAAGTTCAAAGAAATTTGAAGAAGAAATTGTAATGCCTGGTCATTGGAAACGAACCCAGATCCAAGAATCACAAAGAGGTCACGTTGCCGACCTGACCTGGGTTCGTTTCCCAGGACCAGACATTACAATTTCTTCTTCAAATTTTTTTTAACTTGGAACTTCAGGCTTTGTAGTGACAAGCGTATCCAAAAAAAGAGCAAAGAATTCAAGAAGTTAAGAGGGCATTGTGGCTATTACAATTTCATATGTATCTGGTAAAAAAGTGACCAGTAGATTACACACACACACACATATAATGAATATTCAGTATATAATATGATATCCTTACCTGATGTAATAATATTAACACCGGTCGATTGTAGTTATTCGAAATATACATGCCTACACTATAAAAAAAAATTAAACACAAACAATATGCTTCAACGAGTAGTAAGAAATATTATTATTATTATTCGCTTTTGATTGTTCCGTAATCAAGATACGATTGAGTCTCCAGGAGCATCTTCAGATGGCCGGGCATCTAACGCTGAAGACAGACTAAGAAACATACGGAATTATACCCTTTTTAAAAAAGAAACATGTCCTCGGATGATGCACTTATTCACGAAACATCTGGAAATTAAAGCGTACGTTGAACCATTAATATTTTACATCGCCCAAAATATCGTAGTAACTTGTCAAGATCACTCAACGAAAGCCATTAAATGTTTAACATCGCCCAAAATATCATAGCAACTTGTCAAGAGAACTCATTAGGAGAAGCAATGATTGGTTTTCAAACGTACAAATACAAGATTGGGCTCTCAACGAAGTTAATCATAAAGTTGTGGAGGTTGTGTCAGGTATGTAGTACTACGTAGGAGGGTCCACATGGCGGGTGAATCGTTGGATAGGGTTCCACTTTTATCATTGCCCAAATTCTGGTGTTTTGTTGATAGTTGTTATTATTATTATTATTATTATTATTATTATTATTGTTATTATTATTATTTTATTTTTCAATTTATTTATTTATTAATATATTTCTTTGTTTTATCTTTTTTTTTTGCCAATCGACTGTGTGGTTTTTATAGCGTGGTGTTCCGGGCAGCAGCCTGCCTCATTATTATTATTATTACTATTATTATTATTATTATTCAGCAGAGGAACCCTATTCATACGGGACAAACCCATCACCAAAGGGGCCGCTGACTTAAAATTCAAGCTTCTGATGAACATGGTGCTCATTAGGCAGTAAGAGAAGGTAAAGAGAAACACAGAAAGAGGGGATCTCATTTATTAAAAGAAAAAATAAATTAATATATAAATAAATAGATAAAAATGTACTAAAATCCAAGGAGGATAGCATTCGGGTAGTAATGCATTTGAACTCTACTTGAACTTTTGAAATTCCAATTGCACGACTTTGCGCATTCAAGTAACAATTTCATCATTAGGAAATGGTACACAAAAGTCATTTTTTATGTACTTCAACCGCCCGCATCCAGTCCCCATCCCTCCCCCAACGCGTATTAGTTCTTTGGCATTCTTTTAGCATCCTTCCTTTTACCAGCATTCAATCTCGTTTTCCCTTCTTCTTAAAAACGCTTTTCCAACTCTTTCATCCGTCTCTGCAACTTCTCCGTATTGTCTCAAATTAACAAAGTATATATATATATATATATTATATATATATATATATATATATATATATATATATATATATATAAATATATATATATATATATATATATTATATATATATATATATAATATATATATATATATATAATATATATATAAAATTCAACCTTGATAAAAACTAATATCCAAGTGATAACGCTCTGTCTCTCTGCGATGCCAGAGCGCCGCTGTTAAAATAATGTAATTCTTAAAAGCAGAACTCATGTAAATGCACATAAATTCTTCGTTTCAGTAATTCAAAGCTATTCTTTACGGTAACTAGCCATGCAGTGCAAAGTAAGGTTCTGCATATGATATGAAAAACCTTCGTAATGAATGTTCTAATATATTCTGACTCGAGCCTACATCGAATCATTTGATAAAATCTGTTGCTTTTCGTCCTAAATTCATGGTAAAATGGCATAAGCGATTATAGATCTTACTGAAAGGAATAAGCGCAGATTAATACTTAGAGAAATAGG
>NC_061106.1:16667748-16677748 GCF_015104395.2 Macrobrachium nipponense
TGATGGATGCGTTGTGGGTGTTCCTCTACGACAGAGTTAATCTGTTAGCTATGTTAGAAGTTCGACTCATCTGTTGGAGTGGCTTCGTTTCAGATGGCAGCATAAGGCTGTTACGACGATAAGTTCGTCTGTGTGATATTTTGTGAGCCCACCTCTGTGTAACCTTATTTGTGGTTCTGGTATTTATTTCTTTTGTTATTAAGACAGAGTATTTTTTGAGACAAAAAAGTTCTAGTTATATGGAAGTGTGTAATTCAGAGGTGTATCATTTTGGTTGTATAATCACTAATAAGTATTTTTAATGTTTACTACACTCAAGTTTTTGTTCAGTCATTGGGTAAATTTGTGAGGTTTAATTGACTGACTATTTGTTATGTGATTATCTGATCCTTTAGTGTAATGATTCCCCTGTGTCTTGGTGAGATTTATTTACTGTGCTGCTCATGTATTAATGATTCGTTCATTTAGTTGTAATGTCAGTTTTTTGACATTTATGTATTGGCTTCTTTATTTTCATTTTAAAGTGATTAATAGGTTTAGCTACTGACTCATTCGTAGATAATGTATACTATTATAAATAATAAATTAGTTTAAGGTACCTTTTTTGTTTTTGGTCGAGTTCCTTCCTCCACTGTTGGTCTCATTCACTGCCAGTTTTTACAGTCCCCCCCGTTTGCTTTAAAGTTTGTTTAAAGAACCTGATGAACCATCGTCGGTTTCATAACAATGGCGACCTTGCCAGGATTCGGCACTGTTTGGCTGGCAGGTTTGTGCAGCATCGGAGGTGAGTAAGAGAGTGCAGTTTAAATTTTTTTTTTTTTTTTTTTTTTTTTTTTTTTGTGAGGTAGGGAGGAGTCAGGTTAATTTGTTAGAACAATCGTAATCCGCTTGTTCCTTATTGTTTACCTGTTAACCATTAACCTGTTCTTCTTTCTCTTTGGGGTAAAGTGAGTTGACGTCTGCCGTACGATGCCTGATTTTAGTCAGTCAGTAGCACAACTTCGAGGGGTCAGTATGGAGCAGCTGCAGGTATTGCTTACCTGTTGGTCTTGACAAAGAGGTTGGGGATCTCCTTGTCTGTTGGTGTAGCTTCATCTCCATTGGCAACATGTGGCTATCATGACGACAAAGTTCGTCTGTTGGCTGCATGGAAGTTCGACTTCATCGTTCCTGATGGCAGCGTGTGGGTGTCTCTACAACAAAGTTAGTCTGTTTGGCTGCGTTGGAAGTTCGACTCATATGTTGGAGTGGCTTCGTTCCTGATGGCAGCGTGTCGCTGTCTCTACGACAAGCTCGTCTGTTGGCTGCATTGGAAGTTCAACTCATCTGTTGGAGTGACTTCGTTCCTGATGGCTGCGTGTGGGTGTCTCTACGACAGAGTTAATCTGTTAGCTATGTTAGAAGTTCGACTCATCTGTGGAGGCTTCGTTTCAGATGGCAGCATAAGGCTGTTACGACGATAAGTTCGTCTGTGTGATATTTTGTGAGAGCACTGTGTAACCTTATTGTGGTTCTGGTATTTATTTCTGTTATTAAGACAGAGTATTTTTGAGACAAAAAAGAAAATTCTAGTTATATGGAAGTGTGTAATTCAGAGTGTATCATTTTGGTTGTATAATCACTAATAAGTATTTTTAATGTTTACTACACTCAAGTTTTTGTTGTTCAGTCATTTGGGGTAAATTTGTGAGGTTTAATTGACTGACTATTTGTTATGTGATTTATCTGATCCTTTAGTGTAATGATTCCCCTGTGTTTTGTGAGATTTATTTACTGTGCTGCTCATGTATTAATGATTCGTTCATTTAGTTTGTAATGTCAGTTTTTGACATTTATGTATTGGCTCTTTTATTTCATTTTAAAGTGATTAATAGGTTTAGCTACTGACTCATTTGTAGATAATGTATACTATAAATAATAAATTAAATTAGTTAAGGTACCTTTTTTTTTTTCTTTTTTTTTTTTGGGTCGAGTTCCTTCCTCCACTGTTGGTCTCATTCACTGCCAGTTTTTACAGTCCCGTTTGGCTTTAAAGTTTTAAGAACCTGATGAACCATCGTCGGTTCATAACAAGCAGTGAACAGTTACAGAACAAGAAGTTAAGGACCGACCTAGAGGAGTGGCAGCGTTAAACTAAATGTAAACATAAAAAAATAAATAAACAACACAAGTCAAGACAAATACAGAGAGGAGGAAGACGTATGGGTGTTCAACGATTGAACAAGTCATTTGATAAAGAGAGATTCTAGAATAACAAGGTCCTGCAGGTTGGTGGTATGGCCTAAAATACAAAAGTCTTTATTATCAATATATGTTTTACACATTTTGGAGTGATTTCTAATATTGGAGTGTTCCGGGTTTGCAATCCTGCTGCCAGTACGGAAGCTCATTCCACGATGAGAATTGATACGCACCTTAAGGAGTCTGCTGGTGGATCCTACATAGGTCCCTGTTTGACATTCAGGGCATGTATATTTATAAATAACACCAGAGGACATATAATCGCTCCTTCGAGGTAAAGAGGGAACCGATGTTGAAAGGGTTCTTAGGGATTAATTTTGCATCTATGGCATGAAAATGTTCCTGAATGAATTCTGTGAACTTTTTGTGAAATTTGATGTCATGGGTAAATGGAAAGAATGCATAGAACTTCATTTTTGGGACAGTTAAAACTTTTGGTTTAACAATGAAATGTTTTTTCAGTAGTTTATCTAATTTCCTATAAACTAGCTTAGCAGGGAAATAGTTATTGTTAAAAAAGTCAATTAAAAATGTTATTTCATTATGGAAAAGGACCCAGTTCGACTTTAGGACAAGTGCTCGTTGGAGAAGGGTAGAAACAGAGTTGGACTTAAAATTCATAAAACAGTAGCTATAAAAGTTGGTACCAAGTCCAGTAAAAGGTTTCTTCCTAAAAATCGTGATATTAAAACAGTTGTTTTCTCTGAAAACTAAAACGTCCAGGAATGGTAGACGGTCGTTCGCCTCTTTTTTGATCATAAACTTTATGCTCGGGTGTATTGTATTGGCATATTCTACGAAGAGGTCAGCTTCATATCCACTTTTAAAGAGGCCGAACATATCATCAACAAACCTGGAATAAAAAAGGGGTTAGAATCTTAATGGGCAATTATCGAGCATTTGCTCCTCCAGGGAGCACATAAAGATATTGGCAAAAGAAGGTCCAAGAGGAGAACCCATGGCCATGCCCACTACTTGTTTAAATAATTTACCATTAAAAACGAAAGCGGTGTCCTGCACTGCAAGTTCAAGTAAAGATTTAAAATGCCGAGGGTTGGGTCCGGTCAGGTGCCGGTATCTGTCTAGGTCCAGGCCATGGAAGGAACCACCAGCACCCCAACTGCTGGCGGCCGTTCTCCAGCCGAGTCCTGTTCTTCGTCTTGGATTGGATTGGGTCCGGTCAGGTGCCGCTATCTGTCTAGGTCCAGGACAGGGAAGGAGCAAGCAGCCCCCCAACTGCTGGCAGCCATTCTCCAGCCGTGTCCTGGGCTTCGTCTTGGATCGGGTTGGGTTCGGTCAGGTGTCGGTATCTGTCTAGGTATGGACCAGGGGAGGAGCCCACAGGCCCCCAACTGCTGGCGGCCGTTCTACAGTCCTGGGCTTCATCTTGGATCGGGTTGGGTCCGGTCAGGTGCCGGTATCTGTCTAGGTCCGGGCCAGCGAAGGAGCCAGCAGCACCCCAACTGCTGACGGCCATTCTCCAGCCGCGTCCTGGGCTTGGTCTTGGATCGGTTTGGGTCCGGTCAGGTGCTGGTATCTGTCTAGGTCCAGGCCAGCGAAGGAGCCAGCAGCCTGCTAGCGGTCGTTCTCCAGCCGCATCCTGGGCTTGGTCTTGGATCGGTTTGGGTCCGGTCAGGTGCCGGTATCTGTCTAGGTCTGGGCTAGGGAAGGAGCCAGCAACCCCCCAACTGCTGGCAGCTGTTCTCGAGCCGCGTCCTGGGCTCGGTCTTGGATTGGGTTGTGTCCAGTCAGGTGCCGGTATCTGTCTAGGTCTTGGCCAGGGAAGGAGCCAGCAAACCCCCAACTGCTGGCGACTGTTCTCCAGCCGCGTCCTCGGTTTGGTCTTGGATTGGGTTGGGTCCGGTCAGGTGCCGGTATCTGTATAGGTCTGGGCAAGGGAAGGATCCAGCAGCCCCCCAACTGCTGGCGACTGTTCTCCAGCCGCGTCCTCAGCTTGGTCTTGGATTGGGTTGGGTCCGGTCAGCTGCCGGTATCTGTCTAGGTCTGGGCCAGGGAAGGAGCCAGCAGCTCCCCAACTGCTGGCAGCCGTTCTCCAGCTGCGTCCTGGGCTTCGTCTTTGATCGGATTGAGTCCGGTCAGGTGCCGGTATCTGTCTAAGTTCAGGCCAGGGAAGGAGCCAGCAGTCCCCTAACTGCTGGCGGCTGTTCTCCAGCCGCGTCCTGTTCTTCACCTCGGATTAGGTTGGGTCAGTTTAGGTGCCGGTATTGATCTAGGTCCTAGCCATTCTCCTGCGTCCTGGTTCTCTCCAGTCTCCAGATTTCCTGGCTCACTATCTTGGTTTCTCGTGTTGCAGGATGGCGCACATTCAGGACCCATCTCCTCTGGTTACTTAACTGCATCTGCAAAAGAAATGAAAAATATGAGTTAGAAATTGGTTTGAGGAAAAACAGTGAGAAAGAGAGAGAGAAATGAAAAGAAAGTTTTCAGTCACTCAAACATTCATTCTTCTTTCAGCCTTCATAGTCCTCCGATTCCCTACCTTCCCAATCCCAACATGCACTCACGTATTCATACTCGCAATCATTAACAAATGAGCGCGCTCATACACACACACACACACCACACACTACTTCTCTCTCTGTCTCCACTTTCACTTGCTTTATGCTTCGTTTCTAAATATGCCTCTTGGGTGTCAGTGAAGAATTCTTCGAGGATGAAGAGGATTCTGGCTCCGGACAGAGCAGCAGCCTGCAATAGTGGGCTCTATGATTATCCGAAAAGCCCTCGTTTCGTTGTACAGGAGCAGGAAGCAAAATGGAAGAATCTTCAGATCGAGAAAAAGGACGATGATCCAATGCTGCTCCAGAGATGTCACTCACTCAGGAAAGAAGACGAAGGCAGCTGTTTTGGGCTGTGAGTTTTGTTTGCAATGAGGTTGAAATCCTCCTGGAATTTTAGGAAAACGTTATTTGTTTTAAGAAAAAATGGAATTTCCATTTTAAAGAAATTCTTAGCAGTGGCGGAAAGATGGAAGAATAGACAGAAATTCGAGGGAGAAGCAGAAACATTTCTGGAAGGATTCATATGGTTTTTGGATAATCGGTACGACGTTACGAGTCTCTTCATTTTTATATTTGAGTAATCCAGTTCGTTGGGAGGAGGAGGAGGAGGAGGAGGAGGAGGAGATCATCATCTTCATCATTGTCTCTTTTTTTTTCATCATCTTCCCACTGCTAAGAGTTTCTTAAAATTTCTATTATACTAAAATTCCGGGAATCTCTCGCGAATAAAGACAAAAGAAGATCAAATTTAATGAGAGGGTGACTTTGTTCATCTGATCCCTTATGAAGTTCCCCAAGAGAAGGAGACAGACGGAGGACGTACAAAAACTGAAGAACTACCTGAGGAAAGTAAAAATTGAATCGTCCAAAATGTTCTTCGATTTGCAAGTTCGAGTTCCTCATTATTTTAGATTTTTTTTAATGAATTGTATACTTATAGTTTTATTTTCGTCCATTAAAATGAATTATATTGTAAAAAAAAAACTTGAAAGTAAAACGTTTGATAGAATTACTCTTATTTTATTCGTATCTTTTCTGCATTAAACAAAGGCATCACATATAATGGTTGTGCAGTTCTAACCAAAAAAATTGGTCTAACACATCACTCATATTGTTCAGTATTCTTGTATAAATATAATAATCGAAACGTTTATGAATGAAAATGAAGATCAACAATGATTGGATGTGAAAGCGAGGAGTAATATAGATGACTGCTGTGGCCCACTGAGCGTCCATTATCAAATGACTGAGATAGAACCATCAGTTTTCATTCACATTACTCTCTCTCTCTCTCTCTCTCTCTCTCTCTCTCTCTCTCTCTCTCTCTTTCCACCAATTCCATACACATTATTTCCTCAAACACCAAAGGTCACTGTAGTCTGAGGTCGTGAGTTTCTGAATGTCTAACTAAACTTTTTTTTTTCTAGATATCGAGAACATTGGTCAGTTTTTAGTTTTCTGTAAAAGAAGACTATTGTGGCAGCTTTGTGTGGCCGTAAGCTCTTTAAAAAAAATGTAAAAAAAGAAAAAAAAAAAAGAAAAAAAAAGAAAAAAAAAAGGACTACTGAGGTTAGTGGGCTGCATATTGGTGGTACGTCATCCACCCTCCAGTCATCAAACGTACCATATTGCAGCCCTCTAGCCTCGGTAGTATTTACTCTATTTAAGGTTAAAGTTATCCGTGGTCGTGCTTCTCTCTCTCTCTCTCTCTCTCTCTCTCTCTCTCTCTCTCTCTATAGATATCATATATATAGTATATACTATATATATATATATATATATATATATATATATATATATTATATATATATATATATAATATATATAATAGATGATATATATAGGTATTTTATATACATATAATATCTATATATATATTATATATAATATATATATATATATATATTATAATATATAATATATATATATATATATATATATATATATATAATATATATAGGTATATATATATATATATATATATATATAGTATATATATATATATATATATATATATATATGATAATTATCATAAATTGTTCGAGCTACAAATGTCCTCTAATATCTAATACGAAATTATTATTAACTAAAAAAATTCCCCTTCGGTTTACATATATAAAAATATAATCATTCCGAGGTAGAGCGAATTAGATATTAAAGAACATTTGTGGAGAGAGAGAGAGAGAGAGAGAGAGAGAGAGAGAGAGAGAGAGAGAGGGCATTTATACATTTATTTCCACATTTTCATGGTTCCTCCTCTCTTATTAGAGTATTCAGAATGCTGTCCAACCTCTCTGACTTTGAGCAACTGCGGGGATTTCTCCCAGATCTCCCTTCAGGCCCTAATTCCTCATCTCAATTATTTTCTGGATCTACTTATTTTGCTGTCCAGCCCCTCAAAAAGCCCCATTTCAATGTCTTGAGCAGTTCATGCCTTGATTGGCCTGATTTTCATTTCAAAATTCAAAATCAAATGTCATTCTTACAGCGAACTGTTTTGAGATTTTTCTGCCGTACCTACATTTCTATGTGAATGGCTGTTATATTCAAATATGAACAAAACTTTAGTAATATGAATGGCTGTTATATTCAAATATGAACAAAAATTAAGTAACATTAATTTATTTGCGCTATAATTTCTGATTTAACGAGATAGCAAAGTTTCTACCAGTTTCACATTTAGAACATGCCGTGGTTTAAGCGGGTGTAAGCAGTGTTCAGAGATTGCTACTATTCTGTTGATTTCCTATCAAGTAGAGTTCTGTTAATCGATATGTACAAAGTATAATAGCATACGATATGAACCAAAATGAAAGAATTAAGGTTTGCCATATAAAGAAACCATTACCCACAAAACCAAAAGCGCCAATAACGAAAACAGTTAGCTGACTTTAACAACTATACTTGCATCGATAACGGTTGTTACACAGTATCGACAACGTTCGTTACAATTGAGCAAATTTCGATTTACAGGTGAATCTGGGCAAAAGCACGTTATATATATATATATATATATATATATATATATATATATATATATATATATATATATATATATATATATATATATATATAATATACTAGCAATAATAAACAGCTGCTATAGCTCCTAATTAAGCAATGTCAAGAAATACACAAATCTGTTGGCGTTCTATACGTCGGTAATTCAATTTTTAAAATTTTTAAAGTTATATTTTTCAAGGTCCAAAGAATCTTTAGATCTTGATATTTTTATCCATGTGACTTATGTGGTAAGGTTATTGAACACTGATTGTTTCTATTTGTTTATTTATTTATTCCTTCATTGATCTGTCTATCTATCTACCTATTTATAAAAATTATTTATTATTTCTTATTAGTTATTGGTTTACCTATTTATTGATCTATTTATTACCAGCCTTTGTCTATCAAGTCCAGTCTTCTAGTACCCCGGTTCTAAGATGGTGAATGTTAAATCTTGAAAGCCAATAAAATAGATGTGAATGTGGTTAATTATTTATTTTTAAAGCTTAGCTAGGTATACGTTTTTCAGGGCTATATGTTATAGGTGTTGCGTCAATTATTATTATTATTATTTTTTTTTTGTTTTTTTTTTTTTTTTGCTCTATCACAGTCCTCCAATTCGACTGGGTGGTATTTATAGTGTGGGGTTCCGGGTTGCATCCTGCTCCTTAGGAGTCCAATCACTTTTGCTTACTATGTGTGCCGTTTCTAGGATCACACTCTTCTGCATGAGACCTGGAGCTACTTCAGCCTCTAGTTTTTTCTAGATTCCTTTTCAGGGATCTTGGGATCGTGCCTAGTGCTCCTATGATTATGGGTACGATTTCCACTGGCATATCCCATATCCTTCTTATTTCTATTTTCAGATCTTGATACTTATCAATTTTTTCCCTCTCTTTTCTCTTCAACTTCTGGTGTCCCATGGTATTGCGACATCAATGAGTGATACTTTCTTCTTGACTTTGTCAGTCAACGTCACGTCTGGTCTATTTGCACGTATCACCCTATCCGTTCTGATACCATAGTCCCAGAGGATCTTTGCCTGATCGTTTTCTATCACTCCCTCAGGTTGGTGCTCGTACCACTTATTACTGCAAGGTAGCTGATGTTTCTTGCACAGGCTCCAGTGGAGGCTTTTGCCACTGAATCATGCCTCTTTTTGTACTGGTTCTGTGCAAGTGCCGGGCATTCACTTGCTATGTGGTTTATGGTTTCATTTTTCGTATTGCACTTCCTACATATGGGAGAGATGTTATTTCCGTCTATCGTACTTTGAACATATCTGGTTCTTAGGGCCTGATCTTGTGCCACTGTTATCATTCCTTCAGTTTCCTTCTTTAGCTCTCCCCTCTGTAGCCATTGCCAATTGTCATCGCTGGCTAGTTCTTTAGTCTGTCTCATGTATTGTCCGTGCATTGGTTTGTTGTGACCAGTCCGGTGTTTTCTTTTGTCTTTCTCCTGTACTCTGTATAGGTTTCTGGGTCTTGTCTACTTTTATTAGTCCCTTCTTCCCATGCACTCTTTAGCCACTCGTCTTCACTGGTTTTCAGATATTGCCCCAGTGCTCTGTTTTCAATGTTGACGCAGTCCTCTATACTTAGTAGTCCTCTCCCTCCTTCCTTTCGTGTTATGTATAGTCTGTCCGTATTTGCTCTTGGTGTAGTGCTTTGTGTATTGTCATTGTTTCCTGGTTTTCTGATCTATGCTGCGGAGTTCTGCCTTCGTCCATTCGACTATTCCTGCGCTGTATCTGATTACTGGCACGATTATTATTATTATTATTATTATTATTATTATTATTATTATTATTATTATTATTATTATTATTATTATTATTATTAAAAATACTCATAGGAGCATGAGTCTTAAAATAGAGAAACAATTCTACAGTTATGTATATGCATATCTATCATTATTATTATCATTATTAAAATATACTCATAATAGCACGAATCTTAAAACGGAGAAACAAATCCAGTTATATATATGTACATTTGTTATGTATTTTGTCTTCATACCATACTTGAATACAGTAAAGAATTAAAATAATCTATCATTACTATTAGGTACCAGTATAGTAGCAGTATTGCAGTTCGACAGAAAGAGAAGCGCCCACCTTACCAAATGTATACAATTTAAACAAAGCATAAAACTTACGATAACTGTTTGTTTGCAAATTAAATATTCTAAATTCGGCTGTAGGGACAGCGCGCATTAACTCAGAGCAGGACTAT
>NC_061106.1:16682748-16690248 GCF_015104395.2 Macrobrachium nipponense
AATAAACAGATACATAAACAGGTAAATAAACAAAATTGTTAATAAATAAATACAGATAAATAAACCTGACAGCCGACTCAAGTCCAGAGGTCAGTAGTACAGTAGTACTCCAGGTCTTGTGTCCCTAAAAGCCTGGATTACCTCCCGAAGGATTTTCCAAGAGAAAGTTTTGCCTCTCGGAGATAAACAGGGATGAACAGACGAGTAAATAGCATCACCTCATTAACCCCACAAAGCACCATCTCCGGAAATAATCGCTCAAAAGTCAAGTAGGCCAAATCCCTTTTTCGAAATTCTTCTGGGTGGGAAGTCTAGACAACCCCCGCTGGCGCCCCATGGAGGCGATAATCTCCTAAGACTGTTTAGTCACTTCGATCCGATTTCTTTTTCCTTCTTCCTTATGGGGAGTGCTGACAACGACTTCATTAACAAATTTGTGCTTTTTTTTTGTTTTTCAAAAGTTGTAAATCCGTTAAGGTATATATCCTGTTTATATCGACTTCGTTCGTTGTTCTCTCTCTCTCTCTCTCTCTCTCTCTCTCTCTCTCTCTCTCATCTATATACTATATATATATATACTATATATATATATATATATATATATATATATATTATATATATATAACATATATATGTGTGTGTGTGTGTGTGTATGTATATATTATATACATCTATACGGCTAAAAGACAGGAGACGAGAAAAGATGCAAAACAATGGGATTAAATTGTAGAATACATTATAATAAAATAGGAGTGGAATGAGGGCAAATTGAATCACGTTTAGGACCGTTTCAAAATTGTTTATAAATGACACTGAAACCGTATGATACAAATTATAAAAAACACAATATTTCAGGTCAGAGCCACACATGATCAGAAGTGAAAAATGTAACAAAAGAACTTTGGGATTATTTCTAAAATGGAAAAGGTCACAGCAAAGTGATGTTAAACATTTGTGGCAGTTCAGTCTCCAACTTCGCCTAACTTTTCTTGAATATTGGAAGACTCAGGTATTACGATACAGCGTCGTTTTAAAACACTGGGTATATTAGTTTATTCGCAATATTGTGTATAATACGGGCTTTTTCGTGAATTTTTGCTCTTATGGTCGTGCAGACGTTCGACTTGATTAAAATATCAACAAATGGAGACAAAGGTTAATCACTTTGTTGTGATTCTGACTTGACATAACTTTAACGCGAATGACGATGTTGCTACATAATAAATGAAAAAAGAAAGAAGTAACTGGATAATGATACTTCTCTATTAATAAACGATGAGTGTCGACACTCGACGCTTTCAAGAATAACGTTTATAAATTACAGAAAAATTGCACTAGCCTTCAAATTTACGACAATTATGTCTACTCATCACTCTTACTTCCGTCTTGTAGCACCAAACCCAAAGATATTGAAGAAGAATGAGGTCTGTGACATATTCCGATTGTCTATATCTTTTCGCTTCTGGCAAAGACACTAATGGGAAGTTCTCAAGATTGAAGCAATGATGTATGGCCATCTATTCACACACGGTAAAACGTGCTGCTTACTACAAAGATCCTTAAGAAGTTAACTGTATTCAGAATTCACTAAGTGGGTGCTGCCCAAGGAGGGTTACCTTGGTCCTGCCTAAAAACAAAGGTGCTTTGTAGCTTGCCCTCAACCGCAAGCAGAGTATTCTTGATTGCTCGCATTGTTTAGGTTGTCCATCTTCTGTGCTCTTTATGGACCCACTTTCTCCGTTTGTTTAAAAGAAAAAAAAAACAACCACAATTCGGCCAATCCGCAAGATTATGTAAGAGCGAAAAACCACAATAAAAATACTATTACTATAAGGAAAATACTCTTTAGACGAATTTTATTTCTCTTTTTATATACGAGAACTAATTAGTCAAAATAATTTCAGTAATTTACCCATGAACTATTTATATAATTGTGCTCCTAGGTTACGATGGTTCCTGCTATCAATCATCGGATGCTAAGATCAGTATTGTACATTTATTCCACAGGCAAAAATGAGTTTATAACAAGGTGAAAATAAAAACAAATTTCAGTTTATAGGTCTTTTCTTTTATTATCAAACAGAATAATAATAATAATATTTGTTGACAAAATCAAGAAGAAAGTATCACTCACTGATGTTGCAATACATTGGGACACCAGAGTAGAAGAGAAAGAGAGAGAAAGGATTGATAATATCAAGTCCTGAAAATAGAAATAAGAAGGATATGGGCTATGCCAGTAGAAATTGTACCCATAATCATAAGACCCATAGACACGATCCCAAGATCCCTGAAAAGAAACCTGGAAAAACTAGATGCCGAAGTAGCTCCAGGACTCATGCAGACGAGTGTGCTCCTAGAAACAGTACACAGAGTGAGAAAAGAAATATATGGACTCTTAGGGAGACAGGATGCAACCCGGATCCCCACAGTATAAAAACCACCCAGTCGAATAGGAAGACTGATACACCAAAAATAAATAAATACATAAATAAAAAATTAATATTTGTATATATTGGTGTATGCCTTCATTTAAGCATATTGTATGAAACTGCATTCAAATTCAATAAAATATGCTTAAATGATGGGTTACTACCGATAAATGAATAAATAAATAATAATAATTATTATTATAATAATAATAACAATAAAATTTCATATCACATTGCATAAGTGTTGGGATATTAATAAGCCAATGACATCAACAGAAATATAAGCCGAAATTCATCAATATAAATTATTCCGTAAGTTAAATTCCATACCATATTTTTCCCAGAATATTGAAAATCTAGCTTTTTTTTTTATATATTCTTCCTGGTAATTCTACGTCCGTACCTAGCCCAGGCTCGACAGGAAGCAATTGAAAGATACAGAGTGGGGTGTAAGAGGAAAATCTAAAGTTATGATCTGGGATGAAGCGACAGACCTGCAGTCTTCTGAACAATTGAAGGTGAAATGAGTCAGGGAAAACAGAAGCTGAGAAAACGTTCTGAAGTCTAGCAATAGGAAGTAAGAGAGCCACTGGACTGTGCAATCCGGGAAGAAGTGACTCCCTCAAGTAAGGGATGGAAGGGGTGGCGTGACGGGTGTAACGAAGCAGCCCAGCAGGAGCTGAAACCACAGCAGCAAAATAATAGTGATAAAAGGTCAAAAGGTAAGTCCTGTACCTGGGGACGTTACGTTCTTTCCTATGCCTAGACCAGGGTGCAGGAATTTCTTATTGGGCTAACCAAGTTACCTGCTGGCACGGGCTCTTGCTCCTACAGCAAGCCGTGAAGTACAATAACTTCATATATATATATATATATATATATATATATATATATATATATATATACTATATATATATATATATATATATATATATATATATATATATATATATATATATATATGTATGTATGTATGTATGTATGTATAACTGAATCACAAAAATCTGGACCGTTAAGAATATATATAAATAAAGGTAAAAGCCACGAAGGACAGTGAAACGGTGGAGTACTGCGAGGTCTTTCGTGGCTTTTATCTTTATTCAAATATATATATATATATATATATATATATATATATATATATATAATATATATATCTATATATATCTATATATTTATATATATATATAGATATAATATATATATATATATATATATATATATATATATATATATATATATATATATATAATATATATATATACATACATATTAAGATGAACATTGCGTTTTTATTATTATTATTATTATTATTATTATTATTATTATTATTATTATTATTATTATTATTATTATTATTATTATTATTATTATTATTATCAATACTCGTTTGAAAATCAGTCGAATCTTCAAAATTGATAATCGGAAAGGCTATGGAATTCACTCAATAAAAAAAGATAAAAAAAGATAAATTTCGTAACATTATTTTCCAGCAATGCAGAATATTATCACGAGCCTTATGCAGTCGTTGCTAATATGGTAAATGGGTTGGTTTAAATCGATGTTGAGGAGATAATAGTAAAAAATACAAAGAATACCTTATTGCATAACGTCCAAGAATATTAGTGTAAAAAATGCTATAAAAAGACTTGCTTTAATATTTTGGGCAATAACGATTCCAGGTATAGTCCACCGTTTCTAAAATAAATTACCTAAAAAATAAAGAAGAAGAAAAAGGAAGGGGGGGGGGGGGGGGGGCACTTCATGTTAGTTACATCAAAGATGGAAACAGGCATAGACCGCTGTTTTAATATTTTGGGCAATAACGATTCTAGGTATAGTCGAACGTTTCTAGGATCTGCGACTTAAAAAATAAAGAAGAAAACAAAGGAAGGGGGGGCCACTCATGTTAATTACAATAAAGATGGAAACAGGTATAGACCGTCATTCCGTAGGGCTGCATTTTGGAGCCCATTTCTTTATTAGAGGCTAACACCTAATAAAAGTGTCCAGAAACAAATTCCACCACTGTCATTAGGACTACGTAATTAAACATTCGTACTGTCGGCCTGTTATCATCCCGACAGAAACAAATACAGCGTCCTTAGCGTAATTGTTCTAAAGCAAATGACTTTACAAAAGCCTTCGAACAACACAAAGGACGTAAAACACACCGACTCGAAATCCACCTTTTGTTTTCCACCTAATGTAGTCATGGCTTACTTGCGTTGTCTCGTTCGCCTCTCTGGGAGAGGAGCACGGAATTTTCGCCCCTGCGGACGGGCGACGAAGAGACCACGGCCGAACCTATTACGATTGGACGTGGGTGTCGTTTTCAAATGGCCCCGTTGCCTATTAGTAGGTGCCCCGCTGGCCAATGACCGGTTACCGGGGTAGGAGGTGTTGCCCGTGCCAGCAGGGGGGCCCCCTTTTTCGTGGGCCGTGTCTATGCCACACACCACAGATGATCGGACCCAGTTTTGGTCCCAGTACCCGAACATTATTTTTTTTTACTTATTTTTTCCTTTTTTTTTAATATTTTCATGAAGTTATCAGTAAAAGGGATGCGATGCAATGTTCACGTCATTCTTATCAGGTCAGGCTCAGATTTCGCCACACGTGCAAGAAATAATCAAGCAGCAATTTGATGATTTCATGCACGTGAATTCTTGTGCGGCTTGCTCATGTGTTTGAAAATCTACGTGCACACACACACAATATATATATATATATATATATATATATATATATATATGTATATATATATATATATATATATATATATATATATATATATATATATATATATATATATATATATATATACATGTACACACATATATGTATATATAAAGACAATCTCATATATATATATATATATATATATATATATATATATATATACATATATATATATATATATATATATATATATATATATATATATATATATATATATATATATATATATATATATATACATAGGTGCATAAATTAAAACAGCCCTCGCACAAACGCAAGCACTTTTAGTTAATACATTCTCGGTGGACTATATAAAATGCATTTTCAATCTGAAAATACGTAGAGCCTAATACGGTTGGAGCAACGCTCTCTCTCTCTCTCTCTCTCTCTCTCTCTCTCTCTCTCTCTCTCTCTCTGTCAGTAATAAAATAAGGGTAAGCTAATAGTCACTGCTTGTTCTTCAGATATTTATACAACTTTGTGCCCGAATAGCTTAGCAAAAATGAAAATTATAGCTAAGTACATAACTTCACAACAATTATTATTAGTGTCGCTGTAAGCTTACGACACTTTATAAAATCACACTGTAAATTTTCTTTTGTTGTAAATTTTCTTCTTTGTTGTATATTACTAGTATTATCAAAGCCTTTTAGATGAATGTTGTCAAATAAAAATAATAATAATTTGGAAAAACTAGAGGCTGAAGTAGCTCCAGGACTCATGCAGAAGAGTGTGCTCCTACAAACAGCGCACATAGTAAGATAAGTGATGGACTCCTATAAGGAGGCAGGATGCAACCCGGAACCCCACACTATAAATACCACCCACTCGAATTGGAGGTCTGGGATAGCCCCCGCCAAAAAAAGTTATTATTAATTATTAAATTATTATATTATTATATTATTATTATTAATTATTATTATTATTTTATTATTATTATATTATCATTATAAAACTGAACTATTATTACCTTTCAGAAGTGTAGAGAATAATCAAGAAAAATAGTGATAACGAGAAAAACAGCAGACATTTAGCATTCTTCGAAGTGAGGAATAGAACAAACTGCCAAAGAACGATTGTCCTTTTTTAAAAATAAAAAAATAAATAATAATAAATAATAAAATAGCAAAAATAAATAAATAAACAAGCAAATTGCCAGATTTAGTACCATGAAATTCTGTCTATTTTTTACAGTGCAACACCAAGAAAAAAATTAAACAGAGAGAGAGAGAGAGAGAGAGAGAGAGAGAGAGAGAGAGAGAGAGCTACATAATATGTATGCAAATTATGTGCATTGTATCGTTCCTACAATGTCTACATCGGTATATAGCCCTGAACTGAAACTATTATTATTATATTATTATTATTATTATTATTATTATTATTATTATTATTATTATTATTATTATTATATATCTTTGGAAAAGTGAGAATCGAGGGTGAGTAGCGCAATCCCATTACCGACACCTTCAAGAAAATTACCACAACGGAACACCGCATTATAGCAGGGGCTACTTTCACAAAGAGACAAACAACAATATAAAAAAAGAAAAAAAAAAGTCGACTCTTGAAGGCGATGTCGCATCCTTGGTAAAACATGAGAGTTAAGGCTGAAGGGAAAAAAAGGAGGGGGGGGGGGGGGGGAGGAAATAAAAATAACGGGAAAAAAAACAAGTGTCGTGTGAAAAGCGTGAATAAAGCGGGTGACAGGTGGAAAGGCTAAAACAATGGGTCTAATGATACCTTCTAAACGAATAGTCAGGGTTTTGGAGGGGTTGTTTTTCGGGAGGGTTGTTATTGGGAGGGGTGACGACGACGACGCTGAGGCTGAGGAGGATTCCGCGTGCACTATGGGGTGGGGGTGGGGGTGGGGGGGGGGGGGTAACCGTGGTGGAGGGAAGGTCTCTGAAATAATTCCCTTTTTTTTTAAGTAGTGGGGACCTACTCATGGTTTAGCGTTGCTTCATACGTATGTATGTATGTAGTATGATATAACATATATATATATATATAGTTATATATATATATATATATATATATATATATATATATATATTATATAATACATATATATATTCTTCGTAAGCTTTGAGTCTCGGGTTCAAAGCAGCTCGCAAAAAATATTTTTATTAATTCTTCCTCTAGTTTAGAAAAAAAATAGTATTCAATAGTGTTTTGCTTAAAGAATTAAAATTATTCATTTTCTCTTACTCGGGGAGTAAGCCTACAAACTATTTTGTTGTTCTTGTTCTTGTTGGAGGGGGGTTAGGAAAGGTCCATGGAAAAGCCTAAAAAGGTCTGAAAAAAAGTGTTTCGCGAATTTCAG
>NC_061106.1:16692748-16705248 GCF_015104395.2 Macrobrachium nipponense
TAATTCTCTCACTTTTTTTTCTTTTTTTTTTTTGGCAGTTGGGTAATATTCTTTTATAGGAGAATCATTTGGTATGTGTGAAATGATAATTAAATTTAATGCTTATTATCATTCGGTTTAGGCAAATTCAGTGAAATATAAATAAAGACTTGTACTTTATTCAGCTAAGTCAAGGACAAGAAGTGGGAAGGCCTTGAGTTTACAAAGGACAAGGAGTCGATAGGCCTTAAGTAAAGGTAAAATAGTCGAAAGGCCTTGCAGAACTCGATCGTTTCTCTTCCCTTCGTGGATTTTGTCTTTATTTATGTATTCATCACGTTCCATATTTTCTTGATTCAGTTATACTCAAGAATTATGTCTTTTTTTTAATGCTTATTGCTGTTCTACTGAGGCAGATTCAATGAACCATAATTGTTTTTCTTTGTTTAATGAATATTTCTTTTGTTCTGAGGAGAATTCGTTGGAAGTACTTTCAATTCCCGTGGAAAAACATAATTTACCTAATAAAACTGTTATAATTTTAATTATATCTATTATGACACTTTCTGGAAGCGACTGGAATTATTATAAGTCGTGCTATGACATTTTCTGGACGTATATTAAGTAAACGCGAGAATTCCTCTTGAATTTGAGCCACAAGTAATAAAGTGCAGGAAACTATCGTTTAAAATAATAGTTTGAAACGGACATATTTAGCTATAACAATATACTATAATAGTTTCTTTTCTTTTTTTTATGCACATCTTATTATAATCATTAACGTGATAGACTTTGTTGTGATAAATATTCTCTTCTCACAAAGGATTTTTTTCGATAAATTCCTAAGGTTTTAATATTGTGTACTACAATAATAATAATAATAATAATAATAATAATAATAATAATAATAATAATAATAATAATAATAATAATAATAATAATGGCGACAATTATGACAAATGAATCTATATTATAGATTACAATGAATCTAATGACGATAAGTAAATAGATAAGTTATGATTATCTTGACTGACAACCAAAATAGAAAACTATTACAGATGAAATTAAAAACTATAAAATTACCGAAAAGGAAAGATGTCTGGTTAGGACAAGAGATAAAGAAGTTGATGAAAAGGTTGTGACAATCAAGGTCTGCCAGACTGGTAGAAAGTAAGCGAGAAGAAATAGGACTTAACTTCATTTTTCAGGTCTGGATAGAGAAGGTATTTTAGAAGGATGAAACTTCATTACAGAGAAAGTATTTTACAAGAATGAAACATCAGGATAAAAAAAATATTTTAGGCGGGTGAAACTTCACGACAGAGAAAGTATTTTAGAAGAATGAAACTTCAGGATAGAGAAAATATTTTATAAAGGAGGGTGAAACGTCATGACAGAGAAAGTAATTTAAGAGCATGAAACTTCAGAATACAAGGGCATTTCAGAGGGTTGAAACTTCATGATAGAGAAAGTATTTTAGAAGGATGAAACTTCAGAAAAAGGAAAGCATTTTAGAAGGAAGAAACTTCAGAATAAAGCATTTTATATGGTTAACACTTCAGTACAGAGACAGTATTTGAAAAGGATGAAACTTCAAGATAGAGAAAGTATTTCAGATGGATGAAACTTTAGGACAGAGAAAGTATTTTAGAAGGATGAAACTTCAAGATAGAGAAAGTTTTTTTAAAAAGATGAAACTTCAGGACAGCGAAAGTATTTTAGGGGGAAGAAACTTGAGGATAGAAGAAAGTATCTTACAAGGATGAGACTTCAAGGTAGAGAAAGTATTTTAGATGGGTGACACATATATATTAATATATATAATATATATATATATATATATATATATATATATATATATATATATATATATATAAGAAACGTCATGTATATGTGTATATACATATTATATATATATATGTATAATATATGTATATATATATATATGCATTATATATATATATATATATATATACATATATATAATATATATATATATTATATATATATATATATTATATTATTTATATATAAATATATATATATATATAATATATATGTGTGTGTGTGTGTGTGTGTACATAAAAACAATATATATATATATATATATATATATATATATATATATATATATACATACATACATATAATATATATATACATACATACATATAATATATAAGTGAAAAAACTTCCTCACTGGTGAGTTTAAGTTCAAATGAAAATATGTATTGTGACTCTATTCAGCTTTATACCAGGATATAGTAGATGAGTCTTTACTATAGATACATTTGAAAAATACAAGACTAAAAATATATCTAGAGTTCATGTACGGGACATATAAAACAATATCTTCAGAACGATATAGGTTAAAAAAAAAAAAAAACTAAATAAATACAAAAGGAAGGAAAGCTGAAACGGGCGACAAGAAATTATGAGTTTGGTGCCGTTGCGAAGGCATCCAAAAGGATGAGGAGGAGCAGAGAAGGCAATAAAGGGAGGAGAAGGGTCTCTGGTAATAACTGAGGAGGAGGGAAAAAGGAACTTAAGGAACATAACTTACTGTGGTCAAGGGGCGTGAAGAAAATATTTGTTTTACCTGTTTTTAGAGAAACTGAGTTTCCCCCTTATGCACCCTAGAGCAGCTTTCTGAAATTATGTGCCGTTTCGTCAAATGAAAGCCATATGAACCCAGTTTCGTTTTTAATTTATAAATTTATTAATTGATATCATTACTGAAATTTATTATTACTTCCGTTATTTCTGTCATAACGAGTTTCAGCGTATCTTTGACAATACTCTCAAGAAAAGTGCCTTATTTTAGCCTTATCATTATTGTCGCTGTTGGTCCACGTAACATATATGGCGATTAGTAAAGTTAATGTCAATTTATCTTTCTTCTGGTGAACCACCCACTGTAGTCAATGAAAACTAAAGGCTGCAAGTCTATTTTCGTGAGATACGCAAATAATGGGCATTACGAATGTCTACATTATTATTATTATTATTATTATTATTATTATTATTATTATTCAAAAGATGAACAAGCCCACAGGGCCCACTGACTTCAAATTCTAACTTCCGAAGAATACGATGTTTATCAGGAAAGAGTAAGAGGAAATAAAGGGAAATACAGAAAGATCTCACTTATTAAATTAGACAAAATAAATTAATAGATAAAAATGCAATAAAGGCAAGGAGAACAGTATCAAGTTACAAGCAATCATGATAAAAAGGTACGTACCACAGAGTACATCTACAGCTACAAGAACATTTCCACATAATTCTTTGTAGCTACAAAATTATTTAGCAGAGAAAGTAGCCTACTTCTGTTTGCACCTAGACTAAATCTATATCATGCAACTGTCAAAATACCTTAGAAGAGAGGCAACACAAAATTCCCCTGAGCCATTAAAGAAAGAATATATATTAAAAAATTAGCAGGACAGAGTAGAGGAAAGAAAATCTTCATTAGAGCAGGTTATCAGGTCAATCCAAAGCTATACGTACGCTTTCAAGAGAGAGAAACTATGGAAAAGGTTTAAAATCTTCGACAATGATGACCAGTCCACTTCCACTAAAAAGAGTGGATTAGATAAAAAGAAAAATAATAAGTCCTGACGGTAGGTTTGGAAACGCTGGAGCCACTGAATGACGAATGACTGAAATACGAACCGAGATGTGAGGCATTGCCAGTCAGCAACTATAGAAGATTCACATCAACCGTGCATTTGATGTCTAGGTCAGTCCCTTAAGACGCTCCTGATTGGCTGTTGATAAGCCAGTCACAGGGCTGCAAACTCTCGGTCTCTCTCGAGAGTTCTGAAGTACGTATATCTAAAGAGAGGTGGAACATACATCCTGCCAATGTGAGCTCTCGAGAGAGATTGAGAGTTTCCAGCCCTGTGATTGGCTTATCAACAGCCAATCAGGGACTGGCTTAGATATCAAATGCACGGTTGATGTGAATCTACTATTGCCAGAAATTCATCGGACATGGAAGCAGGAGAATAGTTTTTGGTTAATTAGTATTTTTTTCTTAATTCATTTGAAAAACGACCAAAACCTTATAGATCTAATTTGCAGATTTTCAGTTACTATTGAGTTGGCTCCTTTAATCAGATTTTTGATGGAGAAAATGAAGCAAAAACTGAAGGCTACCAGGAGAATAGGGGAGAATAGGTCTTACAAGACGGGGAATACGCGGCACATCCCAATCACCAATACCATGATTCAAGCAATGCGAAATCATGAAACATCATTATACTGTACATCAAACAGGAGTTCGGATCGTGTACATGCAAGCGTAGTTCTTCAAACTGAGGAAACTCCATGTCTAGGTGCGACTGAAGTAATAAATTAATATCAATAAGGCATCAAGTTCTTATGGGTAGTTCAAACAATTGCAGGTACTCTGTGATATTTTATTTGCCTAAATATTTGAAAATGTGAAAACTAGTGGTATCTTAAGTCTCTCTTAAAGTTTGGGAGGTCTGGTAGCTGAAAAAAGCCGTCCTAATTTCTTGGATTTGAATACATCGACATGGTCAGATTTGGCAGATGTAGAATGATTTCACTTGTAATTTTTGTGTTTCAAGTTTCTTTGCTTCTTTTGGAATGTATACATGGACATGAAGATTTAGAAAAATGATTTTTTTTAGCTATTCTGAAGTAGGTATTATTCATAAGAAAATATTAGGCATAATGCTTTTATAAAAGCTTCAAACTCTTGGTTTTAAAGTAACAATATAGACTACCAAGGGACTCCTGCAACAGACCATGATTGACTATAAATCATTTGGTGATACCAGGTACCAAGAGAGACTGGAGGACAGACAACTTTTCAAACGGCTCCAGTAACATCGTTCTGTTTCGAACCAGTAAAAGGAAGGATTCGAAAGGGTATAACTAAATCAAAACTTATTATATTCTGTGACCTTAAAAGCCATTAGATACATCAAAATCTCACTCGTGTCTTGCTGAGCGCAGAGTACATGAAACACTATTTGGACACATATTAATGTGTCTGGTTCAAAGGATTGAATTAAATATAGAATTTATGCCAAAGGCCAAGCACTGGGACCTATGAGGTCATTCAGCACTGAAACGGAACTTGACAGTAAACGGTCTGAAAGGTGTAACATGAGGAAAACCTCAAAGCAGTTGTACTATAACTCGATTGTTATGAGAGGGTGGAAAGTAAGATGAAAGACAGGAAATATGAAAGGTGGTACAGTAAAAGGAACGAAAGGGATTGCAGCTAGGGCCTGAAGGCACGCTGAAAAAAACCTTAAGTAATGCCTAAAGTTCCCTGCATAAGGTGCACTGTCGGCCTGATTCATAAGGGATGGATGACGTGTTGGCATAAGAGTATAGCATTGGAACCACTCCCAACTGAAAGCCATTCTGGACTTGCTTCTAACAATCGATATTTTTTTTTGCTTTTACTTTTAACTTTTACTCTGCTTGGTTTGGGTTCGCTTTCACTTGCCAGTCATGTAACGATTTGAAAGTATGAAGAATTGGTTGGTTAAGGGGTCAGAGAATGGTCATTAACCAGGTGGAGAAACGGGTAATTTAAACAAAAGCAAAAGTAATAACAAAAGCAGTAGCATTATTACCGAAAAACTTACAAAATAAGAGCGACAGAAACATCAGATATTATAACTACAGTTTAAAAAACGAAGATAGGGCAATATCTAATAATAATAATAATAATAATATAATAATAATAATAATAATAATAATAATAATAATAATAATGGTTGCAGGTCCACAATAATATAGCATGTGAGTGTATGATCTTTAATGGATATTAAAAGCTTTCGAACCTTGTACAAGGTTCGAAAGCTTTTAATATACATTAAAGACCATATACTCACATGCTATATTATTTTGGACCTGCAACCATTGTCATCATTTTCGACATGGAAAACTGTGCCCAATAATAATAATAATAATAATAATAATAATAATAATAATAATAATAATAATAATAATAATAATAATAATAATAATAACCGGTACAGCAATTAATTAACAGAGAACCACATATTATCACATCTGCTGATCGGAGAGGGAATGTTTGCCTCGTTCCTTGGTAATTTCCTACACCTGCCCCCAAATGCTGATCTAATCACAAAAGTCATTGGATCAATGCAGATAAGGGCGAGATAAAATAGCGAAATTTTGTGGGATTAATTCGGCAACGTCCATAATCTACGGCAACAAATAAAAAGCGAATTACTATATTTGTATAATTGCCTTATCACTCTTGAGAGTCCATCCGGATACATCCTCTTTGGATATGCTAATTAATCAAACGCATATATCATCTTTTTATTCTAGTTAACCTCATTATCTCGACAGAAGTTATAACTTCAGATATTATCTTTGTTGGTTACTTCACCGCCTTTGTGTATCTATGTATGTGTGTTAGTATTCCACCCTCTTTGTGTACCTATGTACTATGTGTGTTAGTATTTCACCGTCTTTGTGTACCTAGTATGTATGTGTTAGTGTTCCACCCTCTTTGTGTACCTATGCCTGTGTGTTAGTATTTCACCGTCTTTGTGTACCTATGTATGTGTGTTAGTATTTCACCGTCTTTGTGTACCTATGTATGCGTGTTAGCATTTCACCGTCTTTGTGTACCTAGTATGTATGTGTTAGTATTCCACCCTCTTTGTGTACCTATGCCTGTGTGTTAGTATTTCACCGTCTTTGTGTACCTATGTATGTGTTAGTATTTCACCGTCTTTGTGTACCTATGTATGCGTGTTAGTATTTCACCGTCTTTGTGTACCTATGTATGTGTGTTAGTATTTCACCCTCTTTGTGTACCTGTCTGTGTGTTAGTATTTCACCGTCTTTTGTGACCTATGTAGTGTGTTAGTATTTTCAACCGTCTTTGTTTGGTTAACCTATGTATGTATGTGTTAAGTATTTCAACCGTCTTTTGTGCTACCTATGAGATCCGTGGTTAGTATTCACCGTCTTTGTGACCTATGTTATGTGTGTTATATTTCAAACCGTCTTTGTTGTAACCTATGGGTATGCGGGTTAGTATTTCACCGTCTTTGTGTACCTATGTCTGACCTTTTTTGTGGGGGTTAGTATTTCCACCCTCTTTGTGACCTTGTATGCCGTCGGTTAGTATTACCGTCCTTTGGGTACCAATGTATGGCGTGTTCAGTATTCCAACCCTCTCTTTGTGTACCTAGGTATGAGCGGTTAGTATTTCCACTCTTTGCTGTACCTATGTATGCGTGTTAGTATTCACCGTCTTTGGTTTACCTAGGTTTGCGTGTTAGGTATTTAGGTTAAGTATTACCGTCTATGTTTAACTTATGTTTACAAGCCATACAATTTCAGTGTATTATTCCCCATCGTTGCTGCCGACCTATGTATGTTGGTGTTAGTTTAGTATTTCACCGTCGTTAAGTATTTCCACTATCTTTGTGTATTTTTACGTATGCGGTGAAACAGTACATGGAAACATCCACATCGTATTTCCGATTATTTTTCATATTATCCAGTTTTATTCAAACTTTTTATTTTATTTTATTTATTTATTTATTTACCTGTTTTTATATTTATACATCGATTTACTTTTTGGTAGAGGAGAGTCGGGATATACATCATACGCTCATTGTGGATCTTGATGAAGGTGTGTATGTACGTAAGTATGTATGTACGTAAACATGAGTATGTATGTATGTACACGAAAAAAACGTCACCCCAGGCATCCTTCATGCCCTTGGGAGACACACACACACACACACACACAGATGCCTCCCCACCCGTCCCGCTCACCGGAAGACTACAATTATTGCCTGGTGGCGTGGGGATTGAGGGGAGGCAGCGGCTGGTAGGAAGGGCACCTGGGAAGGACCTCGGAGGAGAGAGAAAGGGAAGGATGGATGAAGGGTAAGGGTGCTATGGATTAGGGTGAGGATATGTATATGAGTGAAGGAGAGAGAGAGAGAGGGAGAGAAAAAGAGAAAGAAAGAGAGAGAGAGAGAGAGAAGTAATGGATTGGGGTAAAGATATAAATACGAATGGAAGAGACAGTTAGACAGAGGTAGGTTATGGAATAAAGTAAGGTTATGCACATGAGAGAGAGAGAGAGAGAGAGAGAGAGAGAGAGAGAGAGAACTGATTAGGGTAAGGATATGAATACGAATGATGGATTAAGGTAAGAATATGTATATATGAGAGAGAGAGAGAGAGAGAGAGAGAGAGAGAGAGAGAGAGAGAGAGAGAGAGAGAGACTATTGGATCCGGACACGGATATAGATACGATTGAGAGAGAGAGAGAGAGAGAGAGAGAGAGAGAGAGAGAGAGATTAGGGTAAGGATATGTATACGAGAGGGAGAGAGATAAAGATATATGGATGTATTAAACCCATGATAGTTATATAAGAGAGAGAGAGAGAGAGAGAGAGAGAGAGAGAAGAGAGAGAGAGAGAGATGCTGAAATATAAACACACCAGGCTTCATAAAAGTTTTAGCTTATGAGATTGAATTCATATCTAAGCTGAATCTTGCAACAGACTTTTTGAAAGCCTGATGTGAGCGGCAAAAGAAATGTTCGCGTCATCTTGATCCTTTTTATATTAATTTTTATATTACTGTCATTTTTGACGGTACATGAGAAGCCTATAATTGTAAGTCAATAAAGCCAATCAGAGCTTACAGAGAAAGTGGACGAGGGAAAATGAAATGATTCCAAACTTGTAAAAAGTAATATTCACGTTTCAGGAAGAAGGTCATCTTCTTCAGTTTATTTCACATCAATACAAGGACCAGGATGTCTCGAAGCCTTATTAAAAGTCCATCCAAGGAGATATCATGTGTTCACTTATCTCTAGGAGCCCATAGGCTCACACTAGGCCTCTGTATCTTACCACACTTAAAGGCTACCTTATGATAGACTCACCTTCTGATATGCTCACAAAAGAGTTACCATACTCATTCGGCACTCAAAGATGAGACGTTGTCTCAGTTCACCAACAGTGGGACAGTAAGTCAGCAAATGTTCCAAGAAATCTCCACTGAGAAGCGACGGATCAACCACTGAAGAACGATAAAGTGTGTATATACATAACTACATACATATATATCTACTATGTATATATATATATATATATATATATATATATATATATATATATATATATGATAGATAAATAGTGATATATAGGACTGGAAGGGAATACAGAATTTAGGCAAAAGCCAAGAACTGGGACCTAAGAGGTCATTCAGCGCTGTAGGTGAAAGTGATAGCAAAAAGGTGTAACGGGAGCAAAACCTCAAAGCAGTTACTCTATGAAACATTTGTCAAGAGAGGCAGAAAAGCAAGATGGAAGAGAGAGAATATGAACGGAGGTAGAGTAAATGGAATGAAAGGGGTTGCAGCTAGGAGACGAAAGGACGCCGCTGCAAAGAACCTAAAGTAATGCCTACAGTGCACCGCGTGAGGTGCACTGACTGCTCTAACCTTCTATGGGGTGAATAGTAATTATATAATAGATGGATGAGAACTCTGGAACTCTCATCATTGGTGAGAAAGGCTGCTAAATACAAGAAAAGTAAGCCTGACGGCCAGTCATGCAATGATTAGTAATAGAAAGCAGAGGTGTAGATATGGTCTTTTGTTTCTATCGCTTACTCGGGGAGTAAGCCTAAAAATATTTTGTTGCGTTGGGGTGGGGTGGAGGGTAGGAAAGGTCAATGAAAAAGCCTAAATAGGTCTGAAAAGGGTGTTTCGCACTGAGTTAGATACAAAAATTTTTAGGAAAGGATATTTATGATTTAATTATTAGAATGAACATTTAAAAAATAAACAATGTGCATATTAAACAGTACAGAACAATTATTTATAATACAATACAGCGTAGTTATTTAAATTTTCTTTGGTGAAACAATGCGCTATTTTACTATAGATTTTAGCACATTTAATTTATTTGGTGCACTGAATTTAGAGAGTATATTTCTGTTCAATTATTTTGTCTCCACTTATAGTTGAGAATATAAGAACACGTTTAATTTGTCCTTTTTATTTGATCCTTGTTGTTAGTATGAGTAGTACTAAGTAAGCTGGAGGTCGGATCATGCCTTGTTTTGGGTTATTTTTTTTATAGGGTGGAGGAATAATGAATTAATTAAAATCTTGTATAGTTTTATGGCACTTAGCAGAAATCTCAGCTAAAGTAACTGAAACGATAGTGATGTTTCGTGTCATTGCTTTTAAAATGAAAATGCAGCTTGTGATATCACATTGCTCATTTCCAATATGTAAATCTAACAAAATGTAATTCACCAATTCTTCTTTCCATTTTCTTGCCTGTCCTCGGCTGCAACTTGCCAGTCGGTTTTAAATGTAATTAGGACTGAATAATAATAATATAATAATATAATAATAATAATAATAATAATAATAATAATAATAATAATAATAATAATAATAATAATAATAATAATTCTTTGTTCTGTTTGCGAGGATTCAGTGACGAGACATCGTCATTCTGTCTGGTGCTCGAATGTGAACGATGTAATGGCAAATTATATATCGTGTTTTATTTACCTCACTGGTTAACGATGCACAGTATACTAATACTATGGCAATTAGGGATCATCAGAACGCGTGGAGATACAAGTGAATAGTTGATTAGTCAAATAAGAACATATTCACAGATATACGTATACGTACGCCTCTGTCTTCTGTCTCTGTCTCTCTCCCTTTATATATATATATATATATATATATATATATATATATATATATATATATATATATATAATATCTATATATATATATCTATATATATATATAATATATATATATATATATATAGATATATATATATATATATATATATATATATATATATATATATATATATATATATATATATATCTATATATATATACGCACACACACACACACACACACACACACACATATATATATATATATATATATATATATATAGTATATATATATATATATATATATATGTGTGTGGGTGTGTGTGTGTGTGTGTGTGTGTGTGGTGTGGGTGTGTGAGTTTTTATGTGGCCCTGTTCGTGAAAAATAATGAACAGAAAAATACAAACATACAAATAAATCGTACTTGCTCCCCATGATGAGGCAATTCGCCCAGAAACTTCGTGAGCTGAACTGCCCTTCACACGGCATGACAAATTCATCGGGCGAATTGTCATGAAAGTATTTCGGACAAAAAAAAAAAAAAAATAAAATAAAAATAAAAACACTAAAACTAAAATTTATGTACGGCTATTGAAAAAGGCTTTGCTGAAACTTTTATTGGTTTGGTAAAGTTAGATTCAATTATTTGGAAAAACACGAATTGACTCGACGAAACAGAACGTTGGGCCGTTTATTGACAGGCTATACAGTCACTGAGTGGCGTTATTACTTAGATATTCATCTGAAGTTATTAAAAAAAAGCGACACATGTCATTTACAAGACAATTTATTTGTCAGCTAAACAGTTGCTGAATGACGTTGAATATAGATATATTAATTTGAATTCAAATATGAATAAACAATACACCATTATGTAAAGAGAGGCGTTATTAAAAAGGAGACATATCATTACAAAATTTATTTGTAAGCAAAACAGTTACTGAAAGTCGTTGATTATGGATATATGTGTTTAAATTTAATAACAAATAAAAAAGCTGTTTCAATACATAACAAATGGCGTTATTAATGGAGATATTCTTTCTAAACTTACATAAAAAGGTGAAGTATCAATATATGACATTTTGTCTGTAATCTAAACAGTCACTGAAAGTAAAAAAATTGTAAGTATTATGTTTAAATTCACGAATAAATTAAAAATAAAATTATTACACGACGCACTTTTTCTCATTACTTTAACACCAGAGCGAGGAGAGAAAGACGCATTGCATGCAAGTGCGTGTACTCTTTCACAAGGACGAGACATTTGCAGGAACGTTTTAATAGAGCAATTGCAACAATTTGATGCCGCTGATAATTCGCCGTCCCTCTTCTCTTTCTCTCTTTCTTTTCATGACCCATAACGCTATTGACACTTTACACATTCCGCTGTTTACTGTCCTTCCTCGCAAAATCGACGACTGTTGATACTTCGTGCAGATAAGCCCTCTGTTGTTGATATGGCAGGGCGCCCGTGCAATTATCATTGCTCTCTGGAACGTCGGGACGGTATATATTATACCGGCCGTAACGAGCCGGCTAACGACGAAAACGTCTCCACGGATTTGATGACAGTTATAAAGCAAAACATTGCAGTTTTGCGAAGGGAATGAATGGGTCTCCGGACGGGAGATTAAGCTTTCTTCCGCAAACAAAGGCGAGGCCGGATTGAGACAGCCATCTCTTCGGTCAATATGCTTTTCGTTATTTGTCTATATTCTTATTCGACCAGCTATAATGAGTCTATTCGTTCCCTGAGGTAGCTACGCGCTGGATGTTCTCGCTACGACGGAGTGAAACCCACCTTACA
>NC_061106.1:16710248-16727748 GCF_015104395.2 Macrobrachium nipponense
CCTGCCTTACTTTACCCTTAGTCTGTGTAGAATTTTTTTTTAACATAGCCTCAATATCATCAATACCAAATAGACCCAGATGCTATAGAGAAACTTGAGTGGACTTTTATAAGTGATAACAACACGCCTTCTAGAATGAAACATGCTAAAGGATTCGGGAAACGCAGAGGAAAGCAGAGAATTCCACTTACCAGCTGGTTAACTCTCCAAATCGTCACGTCCATCTTCAAAGCGGACAGAGAGAGGGCATAGTCCTGATGACGTGGTTGAAGTGAGTCCGAGCTGCAAGTAAAAATTGGAGGTTTTTAAACGGAAAACTTTGAATTCAGCTTGAATATGAGAAGTCCGATTTAATTAGAATTATGGCAGCCATATAAAGGCAGATACCATCCATTTTAATCTAGAGGAACTACTCAAAAAGAGAAGTCCATGCTATACCTAGGTAGGTCTGGGATCCTAGAGATACAATGACTCAGAACTATACTCTGTTCTTTTCCATCTGTCCACCCGCCTGTGGTGTTTGCATATGATAACACTGCGTCCCGGGTTTTAGATAGTTACATTCAGCTTACATTCAACAATAATAACAATATCCTATTTCGAATATTAACGGTGTAATTCGCATACAGTACATTATTAAAACACTTTTCAATTGCAAATGTATACCCAGATATCCTTTTATTTACCTAAAACTTACACATAGCGAACCTATCTAAAGCGCGGGACGCAGCGTTACCATACGCAAACACCACAGGCGGGTGGACAGATGGAAAAAAACAGAGTATAGTATAATATCTTTCCAGGGCGATACCCCCTCTTATTATAAGGCTAAAATCCTAATGAATCTGAGGGGGATGAGATGTGTAATATTCAATCGTTATTTCTCATTTAGAATGTGGAGGTGCAAGGGCATTTGCAAAACGGAACAAATGATACCCGTCACATTTAAAAATGATCATTAGACTTGTATTAACAGCACTGCCTTAATTCAGGAGTGCCCGCCCAGACCAGAAGTCATGGAACAATATGATGATTTTTGATGTCGTATTAAAATGGATTTCGTTAAAGTCTGTCGTGGCAGTCTAATCCCGCCCCAAGTCACAATAATATTATAATAATCATCGTTTAGTAAATTCATGATTAACATTACCATTATATGATTACATGCTTCATATTATTACCCTATTAATATGAAAGTAAGGTGACATAACTACTGTACGTCCATTACCTGCCCGCACGAAGTAACTGGCTATACGAAGGTGTTTTAATTAATAACGGAAAATGATGGGACTTTGTGTAATGATGTTTAACTATGATGTGGTGACGTGCTTTCGTCGACCGCAAGAGCAACTCACGCATGCAACTTTGATGTCACGTTACTGTATCACACTGTCATCATGCTCGAGAGAGAGAGAGAGAGAGTGCATGATCCTGCAGGGGGAGTATAATCACAAGTGCCCTTATGTGGCAGTAAAGCTTATTTTTACGTTTTTTTTTTCCCGGCCATAATTCTTTTTCACTCTTTCCACAAAATCAACCCGTTCTGATACACTCCCAAGTCATAATTCTTTTTCACTCTTTCCACAAAATCAAATCCGTTCTGTTACACAATCTATAGCAAATTTACATTATCTATAACAAATGAAAGTGGTGCTACGAAAATAATTCTTGCTGTGTTGCACCATCAATAGGAAGTGAAAATAATACTACAAAAATTATACTTTTTTTTACACTATTTATAAATGAGAGAGTCACTGGGTCAGAAAAAATGGTAAACTGATGGGATTCATGGAGAGCCATAAAATAAAAAAAAATCTAGAAACCTTGAATTACAGACCTGAGATGCAGCGCGCCTGTTAGCTCGATGCCAGCCTGAGATAGATATCACTAGGAAACTGCTAATACAAGAGCTGAGATCAACAAGCTGCGCTGTAGTCCAGCTGAGATAAGAGAGAGAGCCTGTGTCCAGCCTAAGAAAACATCAATCAGACTGCATGAATCCAGCTGCATCTTATAGGTCAGCCTGCAAGACAGCATGAGAAACCATCACTCAGCTGCAGTCCAGCCTGAGAAACATCACTCAGACTGCGTCAAGCCTGAGAAACCATCAACTGATGCAGTTCCAGACCTGAAACCACAATCAGCTCTGGAGTCACTGCAGTCCCAGCCAGAGAAACATCACCTCAGACTGCAGTCCAGCCTGAGAAACCATAACTCAGACTGCAGTCCAGCCTGAGACTCAGCTCAGACTGCCAATCAGCCTGAGAAACCAATCACTCAGACTGCAGTAGCCTGAGAAACCAGCACTCAGACTGCGTGCAAGCCTCAGCGTCCAGACTGAAACACTCAGATCAGTCCAACCTGAGAACCATCAGCTCAGACTGCAGTCAGCCTCAGAAACCATCAGCTCAGACTGCAGTACCAGCCTGAGAACCCATCACTCCGACTGCAGTTCCAGCCTGAGAAACCATCAGTCAGAACTGCTGAGTCAGCTGAGAAAACCATCAGCTCAGACTGCAGTCCAGCCTGAGAAACCATCAGCTCAGACTGCAGTCCAGCCTGAGAAACCATCAGCTCAGACTGACAGTCAGCCTAAGACCATCCAAACTCAGACTGAGGTCCAAGCCCAGAAAACTATCAGCTCAGACTGCAGTTCAGCCTGAGAACCATTGTCAGCTCAGACTGCAGTCAAAAACCTTGAGAAAATTATAAGATCAGACTGCAGCAGCCTGAGGAACCCATCAGCTCAGACTGCAGTCCAGCCTAAGAAACATCATCAAACTCAGGACTGCAGTCCAGCCTGGAGAAAACCATCAGCTAAGACTGAAGTCCAGCCTGAAGAAAAACCATCAACTCGTTTGCAGTCCAGCCTGAGAAAACCATCAGTCAGACTGCAGTCCACCCTCAGAAACTAACAGCTCAGACTGCATTTCAGCCTGAGAAACCATCAGCTCAGACTGCAGTTCAGCCTGAGAAACCATCAGCTCAGACTGCAGTCCAGCCTGAGAAACCATCAGCTCAGACTGCAGTCCAGCCTCAGAAATCATCAACTCAGACTGCAGTCCAAGCCTGGAAACATCAGCTCAGATGACAGTCCAGCCTGAGAAACACTCAGCTCAGAGCAGACTGCAGTCCAACTTGAGAAAATCATCAACTCAGACTGCAGTCCAGCCCTGGAGAAAATCATCAAAGGCTCCAGACTGCGTCAAGCCTGAGAAACCATCAAACTAAGCACTGCAGGTCCAGCCTGAGAAATTATCAACTCAGACTGCAGTCCAGCCTGAGAAACCATCAACTCAGACTGCAGTCCAGCCTGAGAAACCATCAACTCAGACTGCAGTCCAGCCTGAGAAACCATCAACTCAGACTGCAGTCCAGCCTGAGAAACCATCAACTCAGACTGCAGTCCAGCCTGAGAAATCATCAACTCAGACTGCAGTCCAGCCTGAGAAACCATCAACTCAGACTGCAGTCCAGCCTGAGAAACCATCAGCTCAGACTGCAGTCAGCCTGAGAAACCATCAACTCAGACTGCAGTCCAGCCTGAGAAACCATCAGCTCAGACTGCAGTCCGAGAAACCATCAACTCAGACTGTAATCCACCCTGAAAAACCATCAGCTCAGACTGCAGTCCAGCCTGAAAAACCATCAGCTCAGACTGCAGTCCAGCCTGAGAAACATCAACTCAGACTGAGTCCAACTGAAAGAAACCAATCAGCCAGACCGCCAAGTCCGAGAAAAAAAAAACATCAACCTCCAACGACTGTAAAATTCCACCTGAAAAACCACAGCTCCAAGACCGCAGTCCAGCCTGAGAAACCATCAACTCAGACTGCAGTCCAGCCTGAGAAACCATCACTCAGAACTGCAGTCCGCTGAGAAACCAACAGCCTTCATAACTTGTAGTCTAGCCTAAAAAGATCATCAGCCTGCAGTCCAGCCTGAGAAACCATCGAGCTGGAGACCTGCATCAGCCTGAGAAACCAAACAGCAGACTACAGTCCAGCATGAGAAACCATCAACTAAAGCCTGCAGTACAGTCTGAGAAACATCACTCAGACTGCAGTCCAGCCTGAGAAACCATTCAAAGCCTCCCCGACTGCAGTCCACTCCTGAGAAACCATCACTGCCTGCAGTCCCGCCTTGAGAAACCATCAACTCAGACCCTGAACGTCCAGCCATGAGATCAACTCAACTGCAGTTCCAGCCTAGAAACCATCAGCTCAGAACCTGCAGAAACCAGCCTGGGAAACCGCATCACTCCTGCAGTCCAGCCTGGAAGAATCACCAACCTCACCTGCAATCCAGCTGAGAAAACCATCAACTCAACTGCAGTCCAGCCTGAGAAACCATCAACTCAGCTGCAGTTCCTCCAGCCCCTGAGAAACCATAACTCAGACTTTGCAGTCCAGCCTGAGAAAACCCATGAGCCTCAGACGCAGTCCAGCCTGAAGAAACCCATCACTCAGACTGCAGTCCAGCCTGAGAAACCATCAGCTCAGGCTGCAGTCCAGCCTGAGAAACCATCAACTCAGACTGCAATCCAGCCTGAGAAACCATAACAGCTCAGACTGCAGTCCAGCCTGAGAAACCATCAGCTCAGGTGCGTCCAGCCTGAAAAACCACAGCTCAGACGCATCCAGCCGAGAACCATCAACTCAGACTGCAGGTCCAGCTCAGACATCCCAAGTCACCTGCAGCCAGCCCTGAGAAACCCTATCAAGCTCAGACCTGCAGTTCAGGCCCTGAAAAACCATCCAGCCTCAAACTGCTTCAAGTCCAGCCTGGAAAAACAATCAGCTAGACTGCAGTCAGCCTGAGAAACCATCAAACTCAGACTGCAGTCCACAGCCTGAGAAACCATCAGCCGTCAGACTGCAGTCTAGCCCTAGAAACCATCAAAAAAAACTTCAGACTGCAGTCAGCCTGAGAAACCATCAGCTCAGACAGCAGTCAGCTGAGAAATTAAATCACTCAGAACTGCAGCCTGCTGAGAAACTATCAGCTGCAGCTGAGTCCAGCTAAGAAAATCAATCAGCTCCAGACTGCAGTCCAGCCTTTTGTAGAAACCATCAACTCAGACTGCAGTTCAGCCTGAGAAACCAATCACTTTCAGGCTGCATTTCAGCCCTGAGAAAACCATCCAGCTCAGACTGCATTTCAGCCTGAGAAAACCAAATCAACTCAGACTGCCAGTTCAAGGCCTGAGAAAACCATCCAACTCCCAGAGCTGGCATTTCAGCCTGAGAAACCATCAGCTCAGACTGCAGTTTCCAGCCTGAGAAACCATCCAAACTCAGAAACTGCCCAAGTTCAGGTTGAGAACCTCAACTCAGACTGATTTTTCCAGCCTGGGAAGAAGAAGAAACAATCTTCAAGCTCAGACTGCAGTTTCCAGCCTGAGGAAACCAATCAACTCAGACTTGCCATTTCCAGCCTGAGGAAACCATCAAGCTCAGACTGCAGTTCCAGCGGCCTAGAGAAACCAATTCAAGCTCAGGACTGCACCTTTTCATGCCAGATGAAAACAACCGATCAAGCCTCAGACTGGCAGTTTCCAGCCTCAGAGAAACCATCCAAAGCTCAGAAACTTTTGCCAGTTCACCTGAGAAACCATTCGGACTCAAGCTGCAGTCCAAGCCTGAGAAACCAATCAGCTCAGACTGCAGTTCCAAGCCTTGAGAAGAACCTATCAAGCTCCAGACTGCAATTTCAGCCTTGAATGAAACCAGATCAACTCAGGACTGCAATTTCCAGCCTGAGAAGAAACCATCAAGCTCAAGGACTGCTAGTTTTTCCAGCCTTGAGAAAAACCAGTCGAGCTCAGACTGCAGTCCAAGCCTGAGAAACCATCGGAACTCAGAACTGCAAGTCCGTCCAGCCATGAAGAAACCATCAGCTCTAGGGACTGCAGTCCACTACCTTTGAGAAACCATCAGCTCAGGCACTGCAGTTTTTCCAGATGAGAACCATTCAGCTCAGGACTGCAAGTCAGCCACCTTGAGAAACCATTCCAAGCTCAAGCAGCTGCAGTCCAAGCCTGAGAAAACCATCAAGGCTCAGACTTGCAGTTCCACGCCTGAGAAAAACCATCGAGCTCAGACTTGGCAAGTCCAGCCTCCAGAAGAAAAACCAGTTCAGCTCAGACTGCAAGTTCAGCCTGAGAGAGAAGAAAGAAACCAATTCAGCTCAGACTGCAGTCCCAAAGCACCTGAGAAACCATAAACCAAGCAGCCAGGACTGCAGTTCCAGCCTGAGAAACCATCACTCAGCGGCTTGCAGTCCAGCCTGAGAAGACGAAACCCATTTAAACTATTAGACTTGTATGACCTCAAACATCTTATCATCCAGATAAGAATATATTGAAGTTTCAGCACTTAATGCCAGACTGTCAAAAACCTTCAGAAATGTGCAGAGGAGTATTACAAGATTTCCCAAAAGTACTTGAGAGACCATAGCAGCCCATGAATAAGACTGGGTGGACCACCACTATTCACCTCTTGTTGTTTAAGATTAAGCTGGCCTTATGCCAGCACAGGCTCTTGCTCATAGAGCAGCCCGTAGACACACCTCTTGTCATGGATTGCTGAAAGCTTAGCCTTTTTCAATCATTTTATAAAGCGAATTATCTTGCCGGGAATCTGTCAAAGTCTCTCATAGTTGGTATTTGCTATTTCATCTTTATACAACTATATACTTGCTTGGTGTTAGTGATGCTTTTATAATTTACTGCACATGGAGATGTTATGTAACTTCATCGAAGCTTCATTTAACAAAATGTATTTCTATACTTTTTTCATGGATTATACATTCGATAAAGGCTTGGGGAAGCTGGCTCTCAAGATGAAATTTCCTTTCAATTACCTTAAACCATTTCCTTGTACACAAAGTAAGAAGAATTCTTATACGAAGTGGCTTCCCATCAAGGCACAGAGTTTCTGCAATCAGCCTCATTCCACGTGAATGTGATTATATATTTCCAGCGGTAACGGGGCGGGCTAACAAGCGAGCGACGATAACATGAGAAATTACAGTTCGACACATCAATCAACCAGCTTTGTCCCATAGGTATAAATTAGACCAATGAGTCTAGCTTGCTTTTATTGTACGTTGCTGTTGTATGAACATAGGACTACATGTCACAGGAGCACTTACGCAAACATAGATATGCAAGGACACGTATACATTCAGCGTCTCAGTTGTACATAATTATACATGATAGTTTTGTCATTAAAACACTCGACACTCTGACGTTGAATTTTAATTATCATGAGAATAAGTTACGCCCTAAAGGAATTACATGTAAGAGTGTCTGCCCTGCTATGGATGAAAAAGTCCCTGTTACCTCTGTATCAAATCCAAAAGGCTAATGCCCTTACCATATCATATATATAATCCCTCTTTGAATGTGAGTTGTTCTCAAGGGGAAGGGAGTTCGACATTAGGGGATATTTGTGACTTAACATATATTCATAATAGATATACAGTATACATACACCCAGTTCATGTATGTGTATATATATACATGCATATTAACATATATATGTGTGTGTGTGTGTTTGTGCGTGCGTGATAAACAACAAACCAATTTTTATCAAGGAGTGTTTCCAAAGATAAAACTACATAACAGCCAACGTCTGATTCATTAATTAACTGCTGAATCACAGCTCAATTTCCCACCAAAAGCACATCGCCGTTTATTTTATTCTGCACGCATTCTCCAGCTCACTAGTATACAATCCTTTTCTTTCTAATAACTGTTTAAACTCATCATGAAAAATTTGCTAGGTCTTGCATAAGCTTCAACTATTTGTACTTTAATTTTAATTCATCACTAACACTTTACTTCCATCAAGGAAAATTGGCTCAACAGTATCTCGATGCTTTCCCACCTTGACTTCCTTAGGTACTCGTAAGTCTCTTCTCAATCTGTTGCACATACCCAGGTACTTTCATGGCTTCACTTACTGGATTTTCCTTTCGTCTCATCCATTTTTCCACTTTTCAAAATAATAATCATTACTCCATCCTCCGGGTTTGCACCTAACCCCGCAACATTACTTTTTTTTTCTTTTTTTTTTTACTGTCCCTAAACAGTAATATAAAGCTACAAATATCTATCATTGCACAGATTCAATTCACAACCCATCTACAGACTCCGTGAGTTTGCTACAAATTCTAGTTTCCTTTTTCTGAGTTCTTGACCTCTACATCCGTCAAGTTATTAGGCAACTTTTTTCATGCTCACTTCAAGAGCAAACTAGTCAAGTCTCCCATGTAAATATTCAAGCGCTGCCTTCGCATCCTTCTGAAAAAACTTTTACTTGCTTTTAAAAAGTTTCCTTCGGTGTTATACATCCGCAACACCTTCTTCATTGTCTATTCCAGTGGTCTTCAACCTTTCAGAGGTCATGGCCTACTTTAGATATCTCCAAATACCCATGGCCCACTACTTCAGATTTAGAATAAGGAAGTTCAGAATAGAACGTATAGTTCCTGGAACTGGAATTTTATTACATATATTATTACCATAAATTCAAAACATAGATTTTCATAAATTCAAAAAGAAAATATAATAAACTTTTATTTTTATTTTTAATATAGTTTATTTATTCTACAGGTTGAATTCAGACTACTGGTCTATTCCTTACCTGAACACACACGGTTCTTTCCTTATCAGTCCTGTTGTCATCTATCTTGCTTGCTCAATCTAAATCCTACCACACAAATACCAAGGTATAATAGCAATCTTATGCCTATAACATTTTTAGTCAGTTCTATCCAGTTAACCAATATAGAAAGAACAATGAATTCGCCCCAATCATTCTTTTGCAACCTTTCCCTCATCCTGACAAACTACATCCACAAATATAATCCCGCCAACTGCTCGTGATTTTGCATTCTTCATCTTCTTAACTCTTTATCAATTTATTTTTTTAATAAGTGAGATCTCTTCTTTCTGTATTTCCCTTCACCTCCTCTTACTTCTTCTTAATGAACACCAAATTCCTTGAAATCTTGAATTTCAAGTCAATAATGGCCCCGGCCGGTGGTAGGCTTGTTCCATATGAATAGGGTTCATGTTCTGAATAATAATAATAATAATAATAATAATAATAATAATAATAATGATAATAATAATAATAATAATAATAATAATAATAATAATTATAGTCATCAACAGTCACACAGGCATTCTGAAATTTATAGGTCTAACCCTTCTAGTCTCTTCCACCTTTTGTTGCACACATACACATATATAATATATATATATATGTATATATATATATATATAGATATATATATATATATATATATATGTATATACATATATATATATATATTATATATATATAGATATATATATATATATAATATATATATATCTGCGTGTGTGTGTGTGTTCCCGAGAGCTTGCGAACCAAGAAAAAAAATGATCGCAACTCCCTTGGCAATGAAGATCAAGCTCTTTTCCCCCTGTAATGATCTCATTACGAACGCCGCTGCCATCCTCATTAAGACGTCCTTCTAAGATTTCAACGTCTGAGACGACTGACTCTGGAGAGAGAGACGCAGGGTCACCTTCCGTCAATATTACGCTCGATCTCCCTGCTGGGAAATCACTGTCAAACATGATTAACGCGGAGTTTGGCGAAGGGTCATTGCTTTATATCCTCTTTTTCTCATCCTCCTACCTCGAGTGAGAAGGAAGTGGTGCTGCTACTCAAGATGAGGACCTATAAGGAGGTTCAATATCATGCATTAATAACAACCTAGGCTTAATGTTAAGCCTTCGTGCAAAAGAGGGATTTTTGTCCACTTTCATGATTGTTGCCAACTGCTACTTAGTTTCTGATGAAAAATGTTCAGTTATGCTTCTGGAATGATTCTAAGACTGTTTGGTTATCTATAAACAAAAAATTAAGGATGTACTTCTTACAAATATATGCTCTGTAATTCACAAGCAATATTATATTTTGTAACCAGGGAGAAGGAGACGAAGATGAAATCAAATACTGGAGAAAGGAATCTAAAATATTTTGTCCGTAATAACACGAAATAGCTGCATTACTGCCAACTTCTCAATTTGCTTCCTAAAGATAAACGCATCAGTTACAAAATGGAAGTTTTAACTCGTTCCACCAAAGACAAATTTGGATTATTTTTCGGTCACATGCATATTATCTCAAATACATTTACACAATTATATCTCAATATTGGTTTCAATTGAAAGAATATTTAATTAACGGTAAAACGATCAGCGTTATACGTCAAAATTTATTCCCGGATTGTCAGACGAAAAGGAAAATGTGAACTGACGTACGAATGAGAATTTTTTTTTTTTTTTTTTTTTTTTTTTTTTTTTTATTGCAAGCTCAGCGGTACATTTTACACTAGTAAATCGATAACCGAGCGAATAGTAATCAGCTAACTCGGAATAACTTTCGCAGCAAATTATATTTTTTACACTAATCGAACTTTTCGTGAAGGTGACGGACCAGAGTGGTTCATCGCCGGGTTTTCGTCTTATACGCTAACATCGCATCAAAGTAAATAATGTTGTTTAAAATTACTAGCGGCATAGCTGGCCATTTATGAAGAACTTGGGCCCAGACGCTTATATACCTAAAGGTTAAAAACATGTCAAAGGAGTAAATTGCAAGACTTGTCATAATCAGACTACATTGTGTCGCAATCAGAAATGGGCTGTCTTTAAAACAAATTTTTTATAGATTTAAAAAAAAACTGATAACGTCTATTGGATTTTGGGCTCCAGTTTTAGATAACTACACTTTATCTGCAAAGCAGAATCAATTAGCAGGCTTTCCAAAGCTCGATTATTTGGATCTTTTCTGGATAGTGACCCCCAGCAAAGATCGGGGGTCGTTATCAAGGATAATATTTCTTGTGGTCATTATCTTTATGATATTTACAGCCTTGTTGTTTATGTTTACAAGGTCATCTCCAATGGGTTTGTACTAAACACGCCGCTAAGTTATATACATACCGGGTTAAAACCCTCGGGAGTCACTATCTAGGAAAGTTCGACTATTTTAACTTTAATTAACTATGTATAGTTCAATTTGTATGCTGCGTTAAACTATTCCGCCTTTCTTATGGAGTGATGCAGCCAACCCAACGAAACAACCTTGAGTAATCTTACCTAAATGGGGCCTCCTTAAGAACAACTCTGTTACCTAGTTTCCCCGCTCTGCCAACGCGGAATCAGAGAAATCTATTTTTGATGATGGAAACGCATTTCTCGATGTGGTTTCGGATCTCACAATAAGCTGTAGCTCCCGTTGCTAAGTAACCAATTGGTTCCTAGCCACGTAAAAATATCTCATCCTTCGGGCCAGCCCTAAGAGAGCTGTTAATCAGCTCAGTGGTATGGTAAAGACAGACTTGCTTAACTTTTTTGTTACCTAGTTAAGAGATTCGGACCCACCATTGCCGTAACGACTGGTATACACGTAATTACATTTAGAATAGAATGAAATAGAGAATTTAAGCCAACGGCCAAGATCTGGGACCTACGAGGTCATTCAACTCTAAAAGGGAAATTGACAGTAAAAAGGTTTCAACGGCGTGACAGGACGAAAGCCTAGCAGCTGCACTATGGGACAATTGTTAGAGAGGGTGGAAAGTCAGATGGAAGGAAGCAAATATGACCGGAGGTACAGTAAAAGGAATTAAAGAGGTTCCAGCTAAGGACCGTAGGGACGCCGCAAATGTCCTTTAGTAATGCCTACAGTGCCCCTCACTGACGGCACTAACCTATTGTAATAACATTTAACCTCTATTATTCCACCTAAAAGTGAGAAACTGGACGAAACTTCTAGGACGCCTGTGAATTACCTTTGATGATATTCATCCTATGGGTCTATTCTACATAGCTTTATTAAATTCTCTTTACCACAAATGTGTTACTACAACTGCCAAATAGGGTAGAAGAATCAAGGTAGAGGAATCCTAAAAGGTTAACCATTATCTGTCTATCACAAAAGCGTTGCAACAATTACTAAAGTAGAAGGAATCTGCACAGTTTTACCATTTTCTCTATATTAAAAACGTTTTACCACAATTTACCAAAGTTTGCATAAAAAATAAATAAATAAATAAAACGATAGGAGGAGGAATTACTCTATACATAGCTTTAACATTTTCTCCCTGTATCACAAACGCAGTACTACAGTCTACCAAAGCGTACCTAAAAAAGAAGGAAGGAAGGAAGGCAGAATTATTAGGTAGGAGACAGTCGGCACCCCTGCTGCCATATACCGTTACCCAGATTCCTGTTGTTTTCGCTTCCTGCATTGCCGTATGAAGGGAAGTTAAAAGAACTGAGGAGGACTTCTCCTCAAGTACCTCGACTCACGCAATGTTTGCGTTGCCTAGATTTCACCGGATGGAGCCTTTCTAGTAATATCGCTGGTACGTCAGGTACTGCTCTTTAAATGGAACAGGTTTGACGTTGTGGGAGACAGGTTTTTTTTTTTTTGTTGTTGTTTATTTTTTTTTTTTTTTTTTCTGGGGGGGGGGGGGGGGGAATGTCTGCTGACGTTAAATTCACCTGACTGCCAGGTACCTTAAACGACTCTATTAAACCCTATATTCATGACTTCATCTTACGACTTATGCATTTTTATACCATTTACATTTCAAAAAGATACCCAAGTTTGTGGGGAGAGCCGAGTGTGCGGTGTGACATAAATTCACCTGACCCAGGTACCTCAAACGTCTGAATTTAACCCTATATTCATTACTTCATCTTACCAACTTATGCATTTTTATATCAGTTATGCTTCAAAATGATACGTAAATTTCAAAGCCGATTAGACTTGACACAATATTCTTATTCGTGGCATTCATTGGATATAATGGACCCAAATTATGGCTATAACAAGGGAAAATCAACAAAGTATGCAAACACTAAAAAATAGTGCCATTAAAAAATGTTTGAAAGACTAGCTTATGGCAAGTGAGATTTTTTGTTCAAAATCTAGTAATGAATATTTAACGGCATATAGTACTCACAGGTGGTGTAATATAACAAGCCCTTCTAAAGATTGTTTTAAGTCTTATTCATCATTTCCTCCTATAAATAAAGCACACACATTATATAGTATAAAAGGTTAGAAAGTTAATATACGGTTAAATAAAACGGCGGCTGGGGTGAAATCTCAATAAACATCGCAGAGAGAGAGAGAGAGAGAGAGAGAGAGAGAGAAGAGAGAGAGAGAGAGAGATTGCATAAAATAGGGAAAACAGGTGATTGATCTCCTCGGTAGTGCAAGTCTTAGCAAAGCTTGAGTCTTGGAAAAGGACAATTATTATCAATTCAACTTGGTCTTAGAATTTCAAGTGCCAATCTGGGTGGTTGTTGAATAAACGTCTCGAACAGATGAAAGGAAACATGAAAAATAAGTGTCCCCCCTAATGAAGATTTTGTTTGTTTGTATGTTTTTACTTTGCAAGGAACCAGTGGTTACTCTGCAACGGGACCAACGGCTTTACGGAACTTCCGAACCACGTCGAGAGTGAACTTCTATCACCAGAAATACACATCTCTGACCCCTCAATGGAATGCCCGAGAATTGAACTCGCGGCCACAGAGGTGGCAGGCCAAGACCAAACCGACCACGCCACTGACGCGCTCCCCTAAAGAAAGATCCCCTCAAAAAAAAAGTATTTGCTTGTTACTCTACACATGCACATGCATGCATGCAACTCACACGCACACGTGTTTGCGTGCGTCTGTGCAATGCGTGCGTCCGTGTGTGCATTTGCAGTTACTGGGATCCTTAGAGCATTTTGTTATTCACGTCTCTATCTGGTCGAGAAACTTCAAGTTCTGTGATGAAGATCCCTAAAATAGTTAAGTCTCTACGTCTTTACGGAAGCATGAGAAACAGAATTCTGTATAGATTCTTCTGTTTACTCCAAGTTAACATTAGCAAGTGCGTTTCAAAGCAGAACCGGATTGTATATCCATCATGCTGTAAATTAGCGTTTTTTTCACCATTAATTTGAATATTTCTCAACATGCATACTCATTGATCTATTTGCATGCGTGAATGCATGCAGCGCACACACACACACACACACACACTATACCTCTGTTATTTTGTGTCCGTGTATGTATGTATGTAGTATGTATATATATCTATATATATATATATATATATATATATATATATATATATATATATATATATATATATATATATATATATATAGATATTATAATATATATATATATATAGATATATATATATATAGATATATATAAACGCACACACAACAGCTGATAGATAAAACATACTTTTAAGTAAAAGAAGAGAGAGAGAGAGAGAGAGAGAGAGAGAGAGAGAGAGAAACACTTCAGTAGCGTTGAAACAGGAATTCACTGTGAACATGATGACAGATATTCTCGCCAAACAGCGGTCAGGCTTCCAACGCAAAAGGGTTATATCTCGTCCAGGCAAAGCAAAACAGTCCATAAAGAAAATGTAAAAAAAAAAAAATAAATAAATAACATAAACACGATCCTGAAGCCACCACGGTAGCAGGCAAAGGCTGTAGGCAACCAAGGTCTGCATCATTATTTTAATATGATTAATTGTGAGCTCACTCTGTTATTACATCGGACGGTAATATGTCTCCGTCCGGGTTCCCCTCCCACCCGCTGAGGGGAGAAGACGAGAACCAACCGAGGGGAGACCAGAGAGAGAGAAAAAAAGATGAAAAAAAGGGGAAGGGGTGGAAAGGGTGAGTGAGAAAAAGATGGGAGTAACTGTGGGTAGAAGAGAAGGGAGGAGGATAAAGAGGAGAAGGAGAAATAGGGATCTGGCAAAATATTCAGAAAAGAGAGAGAGAAAGAGAGAGAGAGAGAGAGAGAGAGAGAGAATCACTGCGGGAATGGGCTGTGGAAGGATCACAAAGAGGAATGAGGGGAAAGAAATGGTGAGAGAGAGAGAGAGAGAGAGAGAGAGAGAGAGAGAGAGAGAGAGAGAGAACCCAAATGGACTAATTAGAAAGAAATGTTCAGAGAGAGAGCCAAAAAGGACTAATTAGAAAAAAAAATTTCAGAGAGAGAGAGAGAGAGAGAGAGAGAGAGAGAGAGAGAGAGAGAACCAAAAAGTACTGATTGGAAAGAAATGTTCAGAGAGAGAGAGAGAGAGAGAGAGAGAGAGAGAGAGAAGAGAGAGAGAGATTTTCTTTGTTGACAGGCGTGAAAAAAAGTGATAGAAAATGCTTCAGCATTACAGCGCCTTCACCAAGAGTAAAGATCCAGAACAAATGGTGGTTTTTCAAATTATGATGGCTGCACAAGAAATTCTCAAAGATTCCTGTGATGGAGGAATTCGCGTCTATAATAAAGGTCCTTCTTTGTTTGGCCCTCGTCTCTTTACTCCCATCTTTACCCTTGATCTCTTCCATTCAATTTCTTGCGGATAAATTGGCAGTGACCTTTACAGCCAGTTCAACTCATTACATCAACTGAAACTACTTCCGAACAAGTCAGATTCAGATGAAACGGGAATCCTGTGACAGACAATGTACAAAAAGATTAACCGAAAATCCACTACGCGATAAACAGTTTAGTAACTTCATGTCGTTAAGAATCAAATCATCGTTACGGGTACTCCTAACTGTATATAGCTCTATGTTCACGCGATTACTGTTCGTTCATAGGATCACTTCAGAATGAATACGGAGAACCTCGTATAGCATTCTGTACATTATTCAGGTAAATAAGGAAGGGCTATCCAGTCTTATAAGTATAGTGCTTGTATGTGTTAGTTGGTCTATTGTGCGCAAGACATGCAGAACTACGTATAACTTATTAAAATCATATTAAATTATTCTTGGGAAAAAATCAAGCAGGTTTTTTTCATCCACATTACTACATAAAAGCAAGGAATTAAATGATAAGAACTGAGAATAAAGTGAAAAAAAAAATAAAAAAGTTAAGCCTTTCATTTACAGCAAAGTTTGAATGACTGATTAACAAGTGTGCAGCTAACGACTAAATGTATTCGTCCCACAAGTGGAGCATACATTCAGTAATATTAGGAATCAATGGAAACGTTTACGTTCTGGTAAACAGGAAAAATTATTTCTTACTAGAATACAAATCCTGAATAAAAGTTACGACTGCAGTTGCGACGACACCGTCTGTTCAAAGGCGTCTCTATGTCGAGACGAAAAGTATTCGAAGTATTTGCATTATATTGTTACAAAAATGCACAATGTCACAATAGAATTTAAAGAAAAGAAAATGGGAGTTGTGGAATCATTTAGTGCATATGTTTTTTTATTCTTTATTATGGCACTTTTTAGCTTCCTGGTTATTGTTGTTTTAGGAGAGAGAGAGAGAGAGAGAGAGAGAGAGAGAGAGAGAGAGAGAGAGAGAGCCCTCTATGGCGTCAGCTGATTGATGTCTTTATTTCTTTGTTTGGGGGGGGGGGATCAATTTTGGACTCTACGAGCTAGAGAATTCACTTGCTTGACCCACCATTGAAGCCGAAGTATAATCAGGTCAAGGTCACACTTGGAGGTCAAAGGTCAAATGGGATTTTAAAACTTTGGGGGCCTTATGCTTCGCAAACACATCTTGTTTAGGAAGTAGTTTTGTCAACATATACGACAGGAAGACCATTACCGCTTTATATTTATCAATTTTCGCTTACTCGGGGAGTAAGCCTACAAACTCCTTTGTTGTTGTGGTTCTTGTTGGGCGGGGGTGTGGGGGGTGGGGGGGGGGGCGGTGAGAAAGTTCTATGGAAGAGCTTAAAAATGTCTTTAAAAAAAGGTGTTTTGCGCTGTAAAGATACCGCAATTTTAGAATAGGATATTTATAGATTTATTTCTTCGAATGAAAATGTAAGAAATGAATAATGTGCATGTTTAACAGTACTGAATAATTATTTCTAATAATATATAGCGTATTTATTTTAATTTTCGCTGTCCAAACAAGGCTCTATTTGACCGCAGATTTTAGCACGTTTTAATTATATTAAAAAGATAAGAATACAATGTTTACAACGTATGCGTGAGGGGAAAATTCTTGCACGCGTCCCGGGTAAGCTGGAGGTTGGTTCACGCCTTGTTATTTTTCACGTTGTCAATGTCTCATTTGTGGATCCACAAAGGCAATTTCACCCATAATTTCACTTTCACAATAAACCAATTCACCCAGGTGGCGAAATGAAAACGAATAAGAACCCTAAGATGAATATTCCATCAGTATTCAAATATATATGCTGGTAAAGTTTTTATATTGAGTGAAAAGTTTTAAATTATTACTAAACAAGTAGTTCTAACTCCTACATCGTTTACATTTCAATACCAATTTGATTAAGAGCCTATTTATTTTTATCTTTATCATGAAACTTCCATTAAATATCCTCCCTTAAGATCCTCTTGACTTTATTTTTCCCTTTCGTATTTTTTATTTATCTTGAGTTTCAGCCAACTTTTTTCAAAACTATTT
>NC_061106.1:16740248-16767748 GCF_015104395.2 Macrobrachium nipponense
ATATATATATATATATAATATATATATATATATATATATATATATATATATATATATATATATATATATTATGTACATATTGAGAGAGAGAGAGAGGAGAGAGAGAGAGAGAGAGAGAGAGAGAGAGAGATTGATACACGCACCAAAGTAGAGAGAGTGTGTAGATGTGCACAAATGTAGGCGCCCGTATATGCTACGACACACATGTAATATTATTCACATGTATACATAACGTGTCACGGGATGATACATTCACATAATCAAAATGAACATACACCATAGAAATACTGGATGAGGGAGACATTCTCAAGAATGTTTCAGTCTCTCCAAGGATAAAGTTGAGAAATATAATAAAAATATTCTCTTAGGCTTGCTAAAAATCTCATATATCAATGATTCCAAAAGGAATTACCTGAAACTCAAAATTCTTCGGTGACTCCGATAACGCACTGTATATATTATTGATAATTCACCTGTACCCAAAAATCTTCGGTGACTTGGATAATGCACTATATTTATTGATAATTCCCATATCCAAACTCGCGCACATCTTACTGAATGTCCAGCCTGGTTATTGCCTGTTTCAGTCCCAAAAAACCTCAGCTTTCAGTGTTGTGACAGTAGCAACACAACTCTCTCATTTCCTATTTAAACTTTCTCTCTTGCTAAACTTTGGTTTGATTCAGTCTTCACCCAATCCTCTGTTATTCTATCAACTCTATGCTTTCAAATTTTGTGTTATTAACGTCTGTGAACTCTTAAAGATTATGGGAATAAATGTATTCCGTTACACTGAAGATGGAGTTTCCCCCCTCTCACTATTTGGAGTTCATGGTCGTTAAATATAACATAATTCTTATATAAAATACTTCTACAACTCTGCCCTTAAGTTATACTTTCTCATTTCTCATACGGCACTCTCGGTTTTTGCTACTTTCAGACCCAGAAGATGCCAAGTCTGGGTAATACTCCATGTAGTTTATTAAGCATTTTGCTTAAAAACTGGTATAATTCTTTTTCTGTTCCCCTTAATTCTTAATTTCCCACTTAAAAACTGGATTGGTTCTGCCAGTTCCAACGAAAGGGGATTGCAATTGCCCAAAAATTAACATTATGTTGATTAAACTTTTTCCAGCTTGTAAAGTTATGTATCTTGGCTCTTCTTTCGGACTCCTGGAAGATCTATTGGAACCTTCTTTCCTGCATTTCGGATGTTTAATCAATGTTCCTGCAGTGTTTTTAAGAAACCTATCGTGTCAGTCTGCTATCAAACAACCTCATACAAGTTCCTGTTTATGGCTTTACATCTAATCTCCGTAAATTAATTTCTTGTGTTTGTAAAACATTTTATTCCTGTTGTTGTTCATGATAACATAATCTACTCCTTCCTAAATCCATTAAAGTATCTACATTTGTTCGTAGCTTTTTACTTCCTTATCCTTTTTTTTTATATAAATATTATTGTAACACTGATTCAACTTTCGACATATCACCTATTGGTATCCTTGTTTTCAAATAAACTTTCCTTTTTTGCAAGCATTATATGTATTAGGACTTGATACTAATAATTCGATGTTTATGAATGAGATTTTCAGAAAAATGACAGTTATGTGACTACGTTTTTTTCTATTTAGTAGGTTCCTTTTTCGCTTTTTATAATCGTATATACTTATGTTATTTGTATTTGATGTGTTATTTTTCTATACAGGCCATGTACTTGCAAGAACAAGAGAGATTACTGTCTACTTTGTATATTTTGTATTATGTCTCTTTTTGGACAAATTTGTACGAATAGTTGTATATTTTGTAAATAAAATAACTAAATAACTTACTAACAATAAACTCTGACCTTGAAAGCCTGTTCTCCAATCCATCTAACATTTCAGCAAGTATCTTCAATACATACTTGTCTGTGCACTTTTCTACAGCATCGGCCTCTCTTCTTCTGCAGGTGACATTTTGGCTTATTTTCCACTGAGGTGAAAAACAGATTTGTTCCCGTTTCCCCAAATCAGCTTCCATGAGCACCTCATTCACTCGGTGGATATTAGTAATTTTCCTGGTGGTCATTTTGGTTATTATCATTATTTTCTCCCTCTACCATAAAAGTTTGGAAAATCTCTCTTATTTGGTTTCTTGGGTCATACTTTTCTTTTCTGGTCTATTCATCATTTTTCCAATTCCTTTCTCTTTTATCTTCTTTTATTCGATTTCGACTGGAATTGCCTTGGACCTTGGATTCGGCTTACCGTTCTCATCGGATTTCCTTTACGAGAATATTGAATGATCAAGCTTCTTTTGATATCTACATACTCATATATTTGTGCTTAACACTTTTATAAAGATAAAAACTACTGACACTGGATACGTAGACAAAATTTGTCACGTGGCCATCTTCCCATTCCCCTATCCCCCCTTCCCTTTGCAACATATGTTGTAAATAAACTCTAAGGGATTATCATACCTCATCTCATGTACTCCAGACCAAAAATATATATATTACTGAAAATGCTTTTCAGTCACCATAGTAATACCTGGATAAAAGAGCCAGACAGCACAGTAATACCTGGATAAAAGGGACAGTCACCTCAGTAATACCTAGATAAAAAGAACAGACAGAACAGCAATACTTGGATGAAAACGGCAGTCACCAGAGTAATGCATGTCAGTTCACCACTGAATGTTCGAAGGGCGAACTTTCACATGAAAAAAGTAGAACTGTCAGTCAGAACATCAACAAAAAAAACGTCTCCTTCTCCCTCTCCAACTTCCCATACAAATAGACTATTATTCAGTTTTCCCGGGCAGTGCCTGGGCCTGGTTGGAAGTTTTTTCTAAGCTAATTAAAATATTATAACACGTATATAATTAATATATATATAATAATAAAGATATTATATAATAATATTATTTATATTTATATAAAGTATAATTAATATAATTAAAATATATTAGAATATATATATTGGAATAACTTTGAAATCACCGAAAACGTCATATAAAAACGTGGATGATTATGTCAAATAAAATAAAGGCTTTTTTTTTGATAACGAAGGAAAACCAAAAAAATTGAAAAATGCGAGTTAGCCCGAGTCACCTTTCCTGGTCCTATTCGGAACCCCTTTACTGAGGCATAAACCCTTTATTTTATAATAATATATATATAACAATATATAACTATAAATAATATAGATCATTATATGTAAAAAATTTTTAATATATACAAATATATTATCTATAAAGTATATAAATATAGAATAATGTAAATAATATATATATATTGTGGTGTGTACCAGTTTAGTAATTGATTCGCATGCGAATTCTATACTCTCAAGTAGCCTATTAGCGACAAATGTCCGTTAATAACGAATTAAATTCACCTTATCTTGCATAAATATCACCCAGAGGGAAACACGTATGATAAGCGAATCTGGCCTGACAAAGATTCGGACTGATCTGCCCAATGTGTGCTAACTTAGTCACGAATAGTAGTAGTTTTATCATTAACTCACAATTGCTACTTTTTCTGCTCTGAAATATTAGCAGCAAATACCACTTTATTTATTTATTTTAGTAAAATATTATATATTTATATATATATATATATATATATATAAATATATATGTGTGTGTGTATGTATGTATATGTATATATTTCAAAAGAAACGAGATCCAAACGATCTACAAGAAAACGGGACAATGGATCGCCAAAGGCACGCGTGATGTCACACGCATGACAAGGAGTTAGCAATTGTAAATTTTCCCACTTCGGGGGAGCTCACATTGCCCAAGGCGGAGAAAGTCCGTTATAACTAGGCAATATTTCGCATTTTATGTTTTAATATGACTTATACTGCCTCCTCAAACCGGATGAATTGAGGCAAGAACCGAGACTGGTTTGGAAACACTTAACTGCCTTTCCAGTTCACTCTCTTAACCCTTATTCAAGTATAAATACATACACACATATACTACATGCATATATACATATATATATATATATATAGATATATATATATATATATATATATTATATATATATATATATATATATATATATTATATATATATAATATATAGTATATACATACATAGACATATATATATATATACACACATGTAGGCACACACACACACACACATATATACATCCCATAAGTAAACTCATATATTGTGCTTCTATTTCGAGCGTAGTATCGAATTGAGTTTCCTCCTCTTAACTTCCAGAAATACTCCTTGAATTTTCGCTGGACACGCAACCACCATGACCATTCTCTTTTCACGCGAGATTTACGAAATAATATAAATTGCAGACTATCGGGTCCACTCTGAGAAAAGAGACAGCGGCGGAAAATATGTACAAATTGTAGAGAAATATCCGAAAAAGTCTCAGAATTAGCTTAGTAGTTTTACTAACGGTATTTTATAAATAACATAAATGAAAAACGGATATATCGATAATATGTATATTATTATAATGTATACATATGTATGTTTGATTTTAAATCACGAAGAAATAAAAATTGTGATGATTATACGAAGGATCTCCAGTGTTTCAAATTTCCTTCGTGGCTGTAACTTTGTTCATATACATACATACTGCACACACACACACACACACGCATATATATAATATATATATATATATATATATATGTATATATATACATATATATACTTATATATACTGTAGAGAGAGAGAGAGAGAGAGAGAGAGAGAGAGAGAGAGAATGTATACACATGAACGGATACATTGCAGAAAATTCATCAGTGAAAATTAAAAATGAAACAAATTTAACAGATCACCTAGGATGCTTAATCCTCTAGAATGTATTCTGTAAGGCCATTTTAAAGGTGTGAGATTGTAGTACTTACTACGTATCCTTACTCATTCCACTTGTGTATCATGTATACTTACGCTACATATAACGCACATGCGTATGTATAAACAACCTGAGAATTACCTGTCTGTACCGGTTTTTGTTACTTTTAACTGAAGCTCATTTTGGAAAACTGAATGTGAGCCAACTGTCATTAGGCTACAAATGAACAGGTAATGACGGAGCACATGGACTGTTTAGTGTTGCATTATTATGAGAACTAACAGGCCGTAATAAAATCCTTAGGAAAATCAAGGTTAATTCTATACTGATGCATGTTATATTTACGGATGTTTTACTTTCATCTTATAGCGTCTCATGTAACATTCATTACATCAGAGAGAGAGAGAGAGAGAGAGAGAGAGAGAGAGAGATGAAGAAGGAGGAGAAGAGGAGAAGAGAGAGAGAGATTACCAAGAATGTTTCTTAAATGTAGGGAAAAAGGAATGCAAAGGTAATATTTAAATCACTTGAAGAGATTTCCTTATAAAAAAAAATAAACTTGAATTCTCATAAACACATCTAAGAAAATGATTAGAAGCTAATTCCGCTTTCGCGATGCCTTGATGGTTTAAAAGTACTTTAAACGAGATTACTAAAACATAGCTGTGATCCATTGAGGCAGTGGCAAAAAAAATTGGTTCTAGAATTACTTAAATTAAACACATAACGACAAAGGAAAACATAAAATGGAACATCGAAAGAATGAAAAAAAAAAATCATTTGAATTCAAAATCAAATTATAAATGGCTCGAATTTCAATAAAAATTTTTAGCTTTAACACCATTTGTAACTTCAAGTTGCATCTGTCCAAACTAATTGTCAACTCTAATTTAATACTTCAATCATTTATTTGTCCAAACAAATTGTCTATGTTAATCTAACCTCAAGTTTAACTTTAATTATTTATTTGTCCAAACTCAACGTCAACTTTAATTTACCCTCAACTTCAACTTCAATAATTTGTTCAAACCTTTAATTTAACCTCAAGTTTAATTTCAATTATTTATTTGCCCAAATTTAATATCAACTTATTTTAACCTCACGCTTAACTTCAATTATTTATTTGCCCAAACAAATTGTCAACTTTAATTTAACCTTAAATTTAACTTTTATTACCTATTTGCCCAAACTTAATATCAACTTATTTAACCTCACGTTTAACTTCAATTATTTATTTGCCCAAACAAATTGTTTACTTTATTTTACTTTAAGTTTAAATTCAATTATTTATTTGCCCAAACTAACTGTCAACTTCAATTTAACCTCGAATTTAACTTATATATTCGTCCAAACTAAATGTTAACTTTAATTTTAAGTTTAACTTCCATTATTCATTTGCCCAAACTAACTGACAACTTTAATTTAACTTGAATTATTTATTCGTCCAAACAAACTGTCAACTATAATTTAACCAAAATTTTAAGTTCAATTATCTACGTAACTACAGTGTAATACCTTATAGTTGCCAAGTACTCATTTGAAGCTTCGGTTCTATAGCAACCCTTCTTTCTCGAAGAGCCAATCACTCCTCTCCTCCCTCCAGGGTCTCGGGTCGCTGGATTGCCTTGCACGCACTAACATTGCAAATTATACGGCACGGCGTCACATAGCCGGTTTAAGCAGACTCTGGCAGGAAGGTGATCTGGAACATGAAAATTCTAGTTGATGTGTACCATCAAATATCAATGGTATGTATGAATGTATGTATGTATATGTATATATACACACGCACACACAATCTTATATAAATATAAGTATATATATAATATAATATATATATACTATATACATATATATATATACATATATATAATATATATATATATATATATATATACTACATAAATATATGTAGATATATATATAGATATATATATATATATATATATATATATACTATATACATATATATATATATATATATAATATATATAAATAATATATATATATATATCTACTATACTATCTATAGATATCTATATATATATATATACTAATATATGTGGGTGTGTGTGTGTGTAGAACTTACTGGTCATTTTTACCAGATACATATGAAATTGTAATAGCCACAATGCCCTCTTAACTTCTCAAATTCTTTGCTCATTTTTGGATATGCTCGTCACTACAATGCCTCGAGCTCCAACTTCGAAGAAATGTGAAGTTATCAATGATGTCCGGTAGCGGGAAACAAACCTGCGATACCATAATTACGACGAGGTCACCTTGCTCGTGGTCAGGTAGGCATGGTGACATCGTCATGATTATGGCACAGCGGGTTCGTTTCCCGCTGCTGGATATCATGATATCTTCAAATTTCTTTGAAATTGGAGCTCAATGTTTTGTAGTAAGAAGCGCATCCAAAAATAAGCAAAAGAATTTGAGAACTTAAGACGGCATTGTGACTAATACAATTTCAGGTATATATATACACACATATATATATAGTACATTTACATATATACACACACACACACACACACACTATATATAATATATATATATATATATATATATATATATAGTGTATATATAAGTCATATCAACATTACCGTGATTCATATACATATATCGAGGCTACAAATGCCTTTGATATCTAATTCGCTCTACCTCGGAATTAATATATTTTCATATATGCTTAACCGAAGGGGAATTCTTAGGCGACAATAGAATTGCCGGCCGATGGGCCCGAACCGTCGCCTAAGAATTCCCCTTCGGTTAAGCATATATGAAAATATATTAATTCCGAGTTAGAGCGAATTAGATATTAAAGGACATTTGTAGCTCGATATAGGTGGTTATATATATATATATATCTATATATATATAGATATTATATATATAATATATATATGATATATATGTATGTATATATATATATATATATATATATATAGATATATATATATATATATTATATATATATGCACATATATATAGTACATTTACATATATATACATATATATACTATAGTGTATCTATCTATCTATCTATATATATATATATATATATATATATATATATATATATATATATATATATATATATATACACACACACTATAAAAAAAACTTGGAAAAACAAAGAAAAAAAATTCTGAATAATAAATTATTTAAGTTGATTACGTTAACATATAAAAGCAATACTGAATAGTAACTTCCTTGTCTGTATCACATTTTATATGAATGTTAAAATAACTTCGTAAAAGAAGCGTAATTATCAAGCGTTAAAAAAAAAAGTCATTTACACTGTATCAGAGGATATGTGGTACAGTGTTTGACTTTCTGTAAACTGACCATAAACGAAATAGAGTTGCCATTACCAAACCTGATTTTACGTTACATTTTTCAATCACAAACATATGTCGTTACACGTGTGTACCACTGTAGCCTTGCACTCTTCCTCCCTCTCACATTTCTATAAATGTGAGTGCGGATAATTACGAGAAATCGGTGTTAATAATTAGCTACGGCTCATGTGACGAAAAGTTATCCCTGTAAGAGATACATTCAACATCCATCTTGTGCTACGTTATGTGGCATAATAATTATGTGATATAATAATTATAGGAGTTTAACATAAAAAAAAAGTTAGAAGTTAGAGGAGCTGTTATTTTTATTGACTGTTTCTGTTCCATGGCGCACTACAATATGTGACATAATAATTATGTGATACTACTATATGATGTTATCATGTAGTATAATAACTATAAAGGATTAAAAAATTAAGATCTGTTATTGTTATCATTTATATCTGTATCGGGAGATGGAACAGGAAACCCAAAGGTCTTACGTATTCCACGTTCAAAAAAAAAATATATATAAATAAATAAAATAAAATAAAAAACCCAAGAAAAGGAAACCCAATATTCTTACTTTTTCCACGTCGTTATAAAAAAATCCACAGAACCATGTTTTAAGAAGCGTAAGGTTATAAGGTTTCGGGAAAAGGAAAGCAAAAACAGAATACCGGAGTTTATCAGTAGAGAAAAAATTCAATACACCAACTTCAAAATAAACGGACAGAAATATCGAACATTCAACTTGGGTAGACCCGGTACCATACACCGGTCCCCACCCCAGAAAGGAGACAAAGGAGAGAAAAATCATATCTCTGCTGATTACGTTACGTTCCTAGTTTTAATTCGAAATATTATTGATTGGCTTAAATACAATAGCATATCAAAAGCGAATCGAACTTCAAGACTTCCACTCGGTAAGAAAATAAGAGGTTCATGCTAGGGAAAAGGTATTTAATATAAAAATAGTTCCCAAGTTCCTTTGGCCCGGGGCGTCGATATTAATTTAGGTGGAGTTTCCTGCGACATGTGTTGTTCAGCCAGTTCACTTTGTTAAGAGCAAGACACGATTCTTTTTTATTATTATTATTATTAAATGAAGATCTACTTCAACATCCATTTTGTTTCCTGTCTCGTATGCTTGAGATATTCACACTCCGCTAATTCGGATATCAATCTTGCCTTATTTTTATCAGACATCACGCATATCTTAATCTATTTATCATTAATATCACACAGTCGGTTTCATATATCATGTCTTTCTTTTATGAAATTATATACGAGTCATGAGAAGTCATCAACGGTGGATAAGAGGTTAATTATACAGATAGACATTTAGATAAAACGTGGAAGTGGGAGATAAAATGAAACATTAATATATTCTCATCCCAGGAGAATATCAGCTCGTTCTGGATTATTCTCCTTAGAAGGACATTTATTTATTTATTTTTTATTTTTTTGAATCAAGTCTAGTTTCTCATACCCTTCCCAGCAAGACGATCAAACACGTTGCTGTAGAATAATCTACAGCGGCTGTTTCAGTATATAACAACAGAAATTCACTACGGATACTACAGATATCTTCGTAGATGACTGTTACAATAAAAATTAATCTTAATGACACAATGGTCATATAAAGAAACAATTTTATATTAGGTCGATAAAAGCGTGATAAGTTCTTTCGTTCTTTTATTTTCAATACTATATGTCTTGTACGTAAATATACATGACATGAAACGGCTTCATAGGAAATCTTTTTGTTTATGAACAAAACGCAAAAATACAAAACAAAGGATTTGACAGCAACAACAACAATCATCCTTCAAGGATGTGGCTCCCTTGGAGCTTCCCCAAGTGGCTAATATATTAGCAAGGGCAATTTGCTTTTATGGCTACTTATCAAGAAATAAGGAAAGAAAAAGTGTGTTTTAGATAACCACAAGTGTAAGTCCGCGGAGATAATCCTCATTTTAACCAATACATTGAGCGAAGGGAAGAGGAATCAAAGTGAATTATATAGCCACTGGTGATTAAGTCATAAATATCTCCTCCGTTTTCTTCCCTTTTTTTTTCTTCGAGCAATATTCAGTAAAAACAACGACTACTACTACTACTACCCTCCTCGAGGTTCCCTCTGGTCTTCCAACCACCCACTCCCCTCCTTCCACCATCGACTCTTCCTCCCACCAACACCTACCCGCTCCAAACCAAACCAACTTACCCCTACATGATACATTTGTTTTTGTTTTGGTCGTCCTATGATAACCAGACGCATTTCTCTTCGCATTTCCAAAATGTCACGAAACGCCTCTTCATCTGCGATTAGTAAACCGTCCACCGCCATTGGGAACGCATCAGGAGCGATGGAAAGAGATGAACATCGCAATGGACGGACCCGTAGGAAGGAGCGAGCGACGCCGCGCCGTATACAATCTATGTTCATGCAACCGAAGCCCATCGGATGATCTTCCTTGATAATAATTGGCATTACCCGTTGGTTGCTACCTAATAATTTGGATAGGTTTGCATTCCCTTGTTATTAGCACGGGGGTAATTGAGCGCCGTCTGGAGAGGAAGCAGATTATCAGAGATTATCAAAGACTATCATAAATTACGGAGTCGATCTCCTTATGATGGTTTTTAGGAGATGAGTGATGCTTCGTGGGTTGTTATTTCTCCTGAAGGGGGAGTTCTCCGGGTCGTGTCACGGGGCGGCCCGGCAAGGAAGGACACAGAGTCTCTCTCTCTCTCTCTCTCTCTCTCTCTCTCTCTCTCTAGAAACAGAGAATGAAATTTTTCCAATAATGGGTGGGAAAAGATAGCTAGCTAGGAGAAGGTGGAGTTCATTCAACATGTTGTTGTACGAGAGAGAGAGAGAGAGAGGGAGAGAGAGAGAGAGTAATGTTACATATCTAAAAGAGAGAGCGAGTGAGAAACTTGGAGAAATCAAAGGTGTTTGAGAGAGAGAGAGAGAGAGAGAGAGAGAGAGAGAGAGAAAGCAAAGTTACTATGTTTTAAGAGAACAAATGAGAGAGAGAGAGAGAGAGAGAGAGAGAGAGAGAGAGAGAGAGAGAGATCGTATAGTTTATGTGAGAACGAATGACTTCATAGTTTCATTATGACAGGTTTTAAGTACAGAAGTTCAGAGCAGCTTTGCTGGATCGGTCATCCATTAAATATAATTGAGCAAAAAAAGAGAGAGAGAGAGAGAGAGGAAGGCTTCTTGTGTTATCGATTCTTTTTAAATTCACAGGGACTACATGAAGAATCACTAAGGTCCGATGCTAATTTTTTTTTTTTTTTTTATTTGCCTTTAAAGAGGCAAATTAAAAAAAAAACCATAAATTCAATATTGAAGTCGTACAATAATAAATGAAAAATATACTATTATTACTATTATTATTATTATTATCAAGGTACTATTATTATTATTATTATTATTATTATTATTATTATTATTATTATTATTATTATTATTATTATTATTATTATTATTATTATCAAGGTAAAAAAAATAATCTACACTCTCAGAAAGTTTCCTAACAATTGACTGTCAATAATTATGTAATAAAAAAAATAAAGAGATCAGAAGACGTATGATGCGTCCTTTTGCGATGTACATATGAATATAACGAAAAAAAGATGAACAATTAAGTTCCAACACAAAATTTGAGCACTTCTGAATAAGTCTAAAAATTTAGTGCTAATTGGAAAAACATTCCAAAATATTGTATACCTTGGCAGAATAAACTTGTCTATCCTTGCCAGGTGGTTTAATTTACTAATGGGATAGACATTGTGTCATCTCAGGAGACTATGGACGTTGGCGCTCTGCAAAACAGAGTAGCACTCACTACATCTGTAGGAACAGGTACTAGAGGTGATAATGGCCCAGTTAGGTAACTCGTGACTAATGCCTATCTAAAGCAAGCAGTGGCGCTCAACCAGGAGGGAATTCTCCCCATCTTAGAGTTTCAGGGGGAGAAGTGTGACCACAGATCGGCAGGGTCAAACTGGCTCTAGGAAAACACAAAAGGCATTGTGTATCGGTCCGTACTACCGAGAGCTATTTTCAAAAAAGAATGCAAATCCATTCTTGCAAAAATTAAACTCGGTGATACCCCTGATTTTGTGGGCCGTAAGGCTACAATACGAATATACTTTAAAGTACATTTGTATTGTAGCCTTACGGCCCACAAAATCAGAGGTATCACCGAGTTTAATTTCTGCAAGAATGGATTTGCATTCTTTTTTGAAAATAGCTCTCGGTAGTACGGACCGATACACAATGCCTTTTGTGTTTTCCTAGAACCAGTAAGGCTATAATACAAATATACTTTAAAGTATATTTGTATTGTAGCCTTACGGTCCACAAAATCAGAGGTATCACTGAGTGGAAAACTTGCAAGAATGGATTAGCATTATTTTTTGGAAACATTATCTCGGACGGATCTAGTAATATTCTAAAACACAGTGACATTTATTTTCCAGGGGGTCAAGAGGCAAGTATGTGGAAATAACTGAGAAAGGTTTATAACTGAAGCAATTAGCAATATATATCACTTCATCTCATCCTGGGAAAAGTGCCTCTTTCATTTTTAAAATTGGTAAATGCACTGGGCTTCAGACGACATATTTTGCTTAAATGGTGGAAGTGCTTTAGACGAAAGGTAATTTGGCTGTCTGGCTCTATGCTATCTGCTTAGTGCCTTAGGCGAAGAGTATTTTAGTTGTGATTGGCCCTAGGAAAAAGGTGTCAAGAAGAGGAAGTCGACCAGACTGTTTGTTCAGAGTGTATAGCCCAAGAAACATTTTTGCTTTGTCCTTGGGTTCGTGTTATAGTTTAACATCGTCAGTAAATAAGTGAGTGATCGCAGACGTACGAAATCTAAAAAATGTCGGATTTCGACACTGTACGTAGTATGCGTAGCAATTCTTATCGTTAATAGGTGAAATACGAGTGATTTCAATGACCTTGTGTTTGAACTTGGCGCGTTTTTATGGTAATGTCTGTCTACGTATGTTGTTCATAAAGGAGTGATTATTTGTGCAAATTCAGGAAGTTTGCCTTAGGCATTAACGATATCAAATTTTGTATAGTATGGGAATTTCTTAAGAATGAAGATCAAATTAATTCTAGACATGTTCTTAATACTTACATTAGCGTTCTCTTAATAGTAAGCACGAGTCTAGAAATGCGCACTTTTCTTTTAAATAATCTTATTATGTTTCACACACTTAAATTATTTTCAAGGTCCTATCTATCCTAACCAAACCCAACCATACCCAACCTAACCTAAGGGCATGGCAAAAAAAAAAAAGGGGGGGGGAGCTGGTGCAATTAGCATACATCTCAGGAATTTGCTACCAGGATTACGGTGATTATTATAATTATAATATATTAAAAGCCTTACCACTGATACATAATGGTCAAAGTTGCCAATACACACTTCCAGAGCAAATCTATTATGCTGATCAGTAACCTTGTGCTTAACAATGACGTCCCCAGAAATAACAAGAAGCCTTAGTGTCACAAAAGATACTTCAGATGTTTTAATACCCTCAAGAAATTTTGTAAAAATCAAACTTATATTTTCAATCGATTTTGTGATAAACAGGAAAATCTGGTCTTCCTTGAACTTCAAAATCGGTCTCATGCTTCCGAACAACCCTAGAATGATTCCACCCAGCCTGATTGAGATCGTCTTGAAAACTTGGCCAAAGAATGGAATTCTGAAACAGGATCGTGAGTTATGATAGATCAGAGTCAAAATGACGTTAAATGGCAAAATAAGTGTTGGAAACCTACAAAACAGAAGGAAGCAATACAGGATAGCAAAAACAGGCGGCCCACAAAAAGAAGAAAAAAAACACACGCACACACGCACTCACATTACTCCCATTAATTTCTATTATCGGCGATCAAAGGAAAATCATGGAAGCAACGTTAAATTTAAAGTAAACAAAAAGTAATAGCACGTCTTATGTAATAAGTGATAACATGTTTTCACTTTCATTGTTGTTTTGATTATATTTTCTTTTTAAGTCCCATCACAGATTTGGAGATTCACTGATCAAGAGTATATATTGGCTTCATACGAAACGACATACATGTCAGACGAAGAATGAAACGTTAACTATTGCACGTATTCGCTAATCATACGACTGAAATCATGAACTGGGAATTGAGGTTTCAGCGAGGACCACTAGAGTAATTTATTAATAGGCTTCTTAGTAAAATTCCCTTTAAATGGACCGCATATCCCTAAACCTAAACAGCTTTTACATACAAAGCCTACGGAACTTGAATCGTATTCTCATTAGTTGCTTTTTAGCAAAATTACCTTCAAATGGACCACAAATCCTTAAACCTAAATAGCTTTACAAACAAAGCCTACGGAACTTGAATCGTATTCTCATTAGTTGCTTCTTAGCAAAATTATCTTCAAATGGACCTCAAATCCTTGAACCTAAACAGCTTTACGAACAAACCCTACGGAGCTTGAATCTTATTCCCGGGTTTTACTGCCGCCAAGTTTCTGGACCTTATTCCGAAGCGGTTGTCATTATGAATGACTTCCTCCTGCGACGCATGGAACGTTTCCTGCTGACCATCATTACCCTCCTCCTACTTTTCTTTGTTTTTCTGGAGGTCGAGAACCTCGTAAGTCTGAATTTAAAGATCGCCTGGTGCTCAGTCTTAAAAGAAGATATTCGTCAACAACGGTTCTTTCGTCACAGATGTTTCTCCATTGGAGATATTTTCCGTTCACGAAATATGTTTTTGTTTCTTTTATGAAAATGTCATTATGTTATCATTAAACCGAGAACTATTAGATTACTATCGTCAATTCTCAAAGAATCACTTTATCATTAAACCGAGAACTATTAGATTACTATCGTCAATTCTCAAAGAATCACTTTATCAGGGAAAACTCTCTATCACGAGAGTATATATGATGTTCTAAAGGGTCCACAATAATACAAAGTGTAAAAAGTCTGTGTATAATTTTGAAGACTTTACAGAAAGCTTTCGAACCCTTCCCTGGTTCATCTTCAGTCAAAAAAAAAAAAAAAAAAAAAAAAAAAAAAGATGAACCCAGGGAAGGGTTCGAAAGCTTTCTGTAAAGTCTTCAAAATTATACACAGACTTTTTACACTTTGTATTATTGTGGACCCTTTAGAAAATCACTTTATCATTATTAAACGGAGAACCAACAGATTAGTATCGTCAACTCTCCAAGAACATTATTGGAAAAAGAAAACCTTCTTATAAAAGTAATCTGGAAAATATTGCCGTTCCTGAAAATTTTCACGAAAGAAATAAGCTACTCCTTACCTTTCCTAATGAATTACAAATTATTCTCGTTTGTTTTTATTTGAAATTAATTTAGAATTAGCTGATGTTCCTCTTTAACAATGAGTTTGAAATTGGAATTTATTTATCTTGGTTATAGACTGACATAAGTTAATTAGAAAAAGCAAGTCAGAGAAATTAAAATATATTTTATCGATTAATCAAACTGAGCAATTTTACGTTGAAATTCTCTTAGGAATACAAGATGCCTTTCATAGAAAAAGGAAGGGGGCGGGGGGGGGGGGGGGGGAGTCGTATTGTCATTGTTCCTGCAGCCTGAGAATTAACATTATCACTTGCAACATCGAAAAATCACACGCTACGAACGGAGAAAAAAACATACTCTTAGGAATTATATTAACGTGTTTCAATTTTTGAATTTTATAAGGCGAATTTTTCGAAATGACCAAAATCTTAACAAGAGTTAAATTCTTTAGCTTGCATCGAAAGCTGAGAAGAAATCTGATTGCTGGCCTTGATCTTTCGTTCAATAATTTAACTTTTAAAGCTACAATCATGATCTAAATTCGTTGATGAATACAGGAACATTGTTGCGGCCTTTCTGTTGGTCCCAGCGAGAAAATCCAAGAGGGCATTTCCTCTATCACACGAATTCCACTGAGAAAAAGGAAATCCGCTCAAATTTTGCCGAAAGGAAATCTGGAAGTTGACTTCTGCTTCATCCATTTTTGATTTGTTCTGTCAGCGTGTCTGTCTGTATTTAAACCAGGTACAATAATGTAGCCACCTTCAATACAGAAAGCTACTCAAGGCTCGTAGGAACAGTAATGGAAACGTAACCCGGTGAAGTCGAAAAAAAAAGAAAAAAAAGGACATGAATCTACACCCAAACGAAAACCTTAAATAGAAGTGCCCTGTACATACAACTCTTTCGTCTGTTGAAATCAACTAAAAGAAGGTTAGGTTATTAGCGAAATCATCTTTTAGGTGACATAGTTCTGACGATTTTAAATGAGTGATAGACCAAAGGCTGCCTTTCGCTTACTCGGGGAGTAAGCCTTGTTGTTGTTGTTGCTGTTGTTGTTCTTGTTGCAGGGAGGGGTGGGGGTAGAAAATCCCTAAAAAGTCTGAAAATGTGTTTAGCGTTGAGTTAAAGATACAGGAATTTTAGGATAGGATATTTAAGATTTATTAGAATAAAAATGTAAAGAATAAATAATGAGCATGTTAAACAGCACAGAACAATTACTTCTAATAAAATATGGCGTATTTATTTTAATTTTCGTTGGTGAAACAACGCTCTATTTGACTGTAGATTTTAGTGCACTTCCCGAGTAAGTTGGAGGTCGGATCACGCCTTGTTTTTTAATGTTGAATCGCAATATGCCTGTGACATTAAAAACAAATACGCTAAACGGAAACACATAAGCAACTGGGAGGTTTCATTCCCAAAATTGGTCACATACATACAGCTTTAATAACTACCGATTTCATTGGGGACGCAGAAGAACAGTAGTGCAATGAATACTGGCTAAACTTCTCATACGAGAGAGAGAGAGAGAGAGAGAGAGAGAGAGAGAGAGGGGGGTAATGAAATCAAAGCTTTAAATGGACAAGAACCTCTATCGTTAATTTTGGGTGACACACGAACACACACACACACACACACAGCATAACTTTGTTATAACAGTCAGTCGTTCAGAGTGAGCGATACATTGCTTTCGTCGGCCCGTTATGTAATGCCTTTCAATTTGAATTATATGAATTACAGGAGAAAATCTCCTAATTACGTAATAATCATAAACTGTTAATCATCGAAACGACACTAATCCAGGCTTTGCATTTCTGAACAAAGGTTTGCTTCCTTTGAGATTATGTTAACAGGCTACAAGCACAAACAATAACTCGAGCAGCGAAGCAGTATAAATTACAGCTCACCATAATTATCATTGAATATTTAAAAAAAAAAAATTACGTTTATGTTGTCACAGACAAATTATATTCCTAATACCGATAGCCTGATAATCTAAGTGCCATTAATGAGATACATGACAAAAATATTACTATTGCATATTAACAAAAAGAAAGAAAAAAAATGCTTACGTTGTCACCAAACAAATTATATTCCCAATACCGACTGCCCGATACTCTTAAGTGTAACGAGCTATTTGAAAAAAAAAATTGAATGTCTGATTACGAATTTCATACGTAATTGAAGGTTCGTTCTGAGCAATTATCGTTTCGTGTTATTAAGGTGACCTGGAATTTATAAACGGTGACGGGTTCCTCTTGGTTCTGTAGTCTCACAAGCAGTCAGTCGAACTCGTTTACATATCCTAACATGACAACTCTTTACGTTATAATGGTATAAAATTGGCTTGACTGGTTTAGCGTTGTGAAATGGCGTCCCAGTGACGATGGTCACCAACGCCGAAAAATGCAGAGCGTATTGAAAGAAAATCTACACGGAAAAATACTATCTTCATGAATTAATTGGTTATGAAACCTTATGGGAAAAATCACACGAAAATAACACTCTGGTTATGAAACTTAATGAAAAAAAATTTGCAAGAAAAAAACTATCTTCATGATATAATTGGTTATGAATAACCTTATGGGAAAAATCTGCAAGAAAAAAAAGTATCTTCATGAATTAATTAGTTAAGAAACCCAATGAAAAAAATATGCACGAAAATTTATCTTCATGATTTAATTCGTTACGAAATTTAGGATGTCAAGCCAAGCACTTTCTGTCATTCAGAGATTAAGAAAGTAAGGAGTTTGAGAGGTTGAACAGCAAAATATAGTAATCCAGTACATAGTGAATTGAAGTATAAAGATCTAAAGGTGGAGATGGGGGGGGGGGGGGGGGTGGGGGGGGGGGGGGGGGGGGGGGGGGGGGGGGGACACCTCACCGTTGCACTAAGAAGTAACAGTTAGAGAGGTTGGGCAGCAAGAATGAAAAAAAAGGGAAGCAGGAACGGAGGTACAGTAAAAGGCCAAGAAGTAAAGCTAGGAGCTGAAGGGACGCTACTAACTCCCTTTAAGTTTAGCCTACAGTGCACCACGTGAGGTGAACTGATAGCACTCCCTACGGAGCATCCTGACGTATTTTCCCCTTAATTTTACATATATTCACTGACAAACAGCTCATGGCTAAGTTATTCCAGATACCTGCTTTGTCACTGCCCACTTATTCGAGAACAATGGCCTGTATACTTAATGATCTCAGTCTATTTCTAGATATCCAAAGCTGTTTACGACAACAATGTCAGTCTATCAGCTTTCTCTTCCAAGGACCAACTGCTGCTTTTAAAAGACTGCATTTGGTCTTTGGCTGGAGACAAAATCAAACTACCTTCTGCTTTCCAATCCCTTTGTCTGTTCCCAATTACCCCTTCCGTTGGCTAGTTTGTAAATGGCCATTAAGTGATTACAGTTACGGAAACAGAATCTGCTTGCAAGAACTTTCGCCTGATTTGGATGGACTCCTGTTATGCGTTCCATTTTGTCTCTCTAGTTGTCCGAAGACCTTCTGCGCCTCATTAATGGAAAGAGGAATAAATAAAATAGGAAAAAAAAGAATAGCTGGCAAAATGAATTTGAAAACAAACTGAGGAAATGAATAGACGGAAACTCAGGATTTGAATCCAAAAACAGACATAACTAAGCGGACTAAATACGAGGAAAACAAGAAAAAAAAATGAATAATACTATACATTTCTTATCATATGTAGCATCCACTGGTCATTTTTACCAGATACATATTAAATTGTAATAGCCACAATGTCCTCTTAACTTCTTGAATTCTTTGCTCTTTTTTGGATACGCTTGACGCTACAAAGCCTTGAGCTCCAACTTCACAGAAATTTAAAGAAACGGACATCATGATTTCTTCAAATTTCTTTTAAATTGGAGCTCAAGGCTTTGCAGTGAAAAGCGTATCCAAAAAAGAGCAAAGAATTTGGGAAGTTAAGAGGGCATTGTGGCTATTACAATTTCATTTCTTATCATGTTTAGCCTAACATGAAATAAATATTCCAATATAACTATATATATAATATATATATATATATATATATATATATATATATATATATATATATAAATAATAATGAATAATATAATATATATATATTATATTATAAATAAATATATATATATATATATACTTATATATATATATATATATATAATATATATTATATATATATATACACATATATTATATATATTCTCATCCTCCCACCTAACCCTCCCTACTCCCTACCCCAACCCCCTCCCCATCCACGTCACCTTTCAAAGACCGCTGTGCCACCAAGTGGAACGGTGTTCCATCATCATCTGGACCCCACTGTGACAACACCTTCCTGAGTTACCTGATGAATAATCATTATTAAGGACCTGACACGAGTGCGTCTTCGGCCCTGCCGTTATTCGTCTTATTTTTCCCTCAACTATGCATCTCATCACCTGTTTTTCTCGTGGCTTCTATCCTCCTCCTTCGCCCCCCCCCCCCTCCCCAAACACTAATTTCCTAAACAAACGTGCGTTTTTCAGCGTCTCACTGCCATATGCTATTACTTTTTTTCTTTTTTCTTTTTTTTACGTCTTTAACTTGCTCTCTTGCTACGATTTTACGAAGATATTCGCGACGTTCACGTCTGTTGCGCCTTAGAGCTTTTTTAACTCTGAATTTAGCTTTATTCTTTCTTTAAAGTACCTGAATGAAACTAATACAACTTTTTACAGGGTGAACTGTACCTTTATCTAATTCAGTTATTAAAATAAACTAAGTTTTACTTTTTTCTCTAGTTGGTTGCATATATTTTTCATTCTAAATTTTATCGTGAATTAAACAAATGAATGACACTAACTACCCCTTTTCACTGGACGATCTGTACCCATATCTAATTCACTTACTAAAATTGACTTAGTTTTCAAGTTTTTAATTGGTTGCATACTAAACTATATATATTTTTTTATTCTAAATTCAATTTTTAATTAAATAACTGAATGACACTAACTAAATCTTTTCACTGGACGATCTGTACCCTTATCTAATTCACTTATTAAAATGAAGTAGTTTTAAGTTGTTTGTCTAACAGAGTGCATATTATATATATATAATATGCACAAATCTGCATATTTGTTGATCACAGCTTATCCTGTGGCTTCTATTTATGTCGCTTGCAAATTTAAATATCACATTAATTTGACTGGAAGAGTTATTTGTAGTAAGAGGTGGTCAAGTCTCTGTACCTAGACTCTTACTGGAGAAAAGAAAATTGTCTGATAATTAATCGACCCAGTTTACACATCATATGCGAACCTCTTCTTTTCTGCCTTGGGTGATCCATAACTTGACCCCTTAGTGGAAAGGCAATTCTACTCTGGACTAATTTCAAAACTGGTAGGTAAATACACCTGAAATAAATAAAAAAAATATAAGTGTATTTTTCCACAATTAGATAAGGATACAGATCCTACAGTGATAATGAGTAGTTAGTGTCATTCAGTTATTTAATTGAAAATTATACATATATATACACATATATATAATATATATATATATATAATATATATACACATATATATATATCAATATAGATATATATGATATATATATATATAGATATATATATATATATCATATATATATATATGATTATATATATATATATATATATATATATATATATCTATATATATATGATATTAATATCATTGATATACCTATATTTCAGTGTATTTACCTACCATTTTGAAATAGTCCAGAGTAGAATTGCCTTTCCACTAAGGGGTCTATATATATATATATATATATAATATATATATATATATATATTATAATTTTGAATAATATTTCAAAATTATTATATATATATATATATAGATTATATATATATAATATATATATTATATATATAAAATACGGTAAACATTTCTTCTTATTTATTTCATTTGGCGTAATAATACCTATGCAGCTTTGAAATTAATGCAGAGTGGAATGACCTTTCAACTAAGGGGCCAAGTGATGGATCAACCAAGGCAGAAAAGAAGAGGTTCGCATATGATGTGTAAACTTGGTCAATTAATAATCAGACAATTTTTTTTCTCCTTCAGTAAGAGGCTAGTCCAGAGACTTGACCACCTCTTACTACAAAGAACTCTTCCAGTCAAATTAATGTGATCTCAAGTTTACAAGTGACATAAGTAGAAGCCACAGGAGAAGCTGTGATCAACAAATATGAAGATTTTTTTTATTATTTTTTCTTTAACGAAAGTTGCCTGGGAACATATTCTTTGGAGGGTCGAATTTCAAGTCAGTTGCCCCTGTGGGCTTGTGCCATATGAATAGGGCTCATCATCTGAGTAATAATAATAATAATAATAATAATAATAATAAAATAATAATAATAATAATAATAATAATAATATGAGACAGGTTTTTAGTAGTAATAGATTGCCTTTTATACACAGTAAATCTCTTATGGGATTTTAGCAATAATACAGAAAGAGAGAGAGAGAGAGAGAGAGAGAGAGAGAGAGAGAGAGAGAGAGAGAGAGAGAGAGAGAAACTATATAAGGAAACATGAACAATAAACGGTATTAAAAGTCTTCCTTTTTAGAGAATATTCTTCAGTTCTAAAGGCAAAATCAGGATGCTGATGGATGAACACACACACACACACACACACACACACACACACAAAATTAACATCAGCCAGAAAAAGCAACAGCGGCGACAAACAACAAGCAAACGAGCAACAACGACAAAGGACTAACAACGTGTACTTTTCCCTTTTTGGGGGTCCATTTGGAGCAATTTCTCGAATCCAAACCACATGATCCCCGAGATTCAAGAAAGCCATCGGGAAATTGTTGGTTTGAGGCTAATTGCGAATCCGTTGCAATTCTTCCTCGGTTCTGTATCAACCGCTGATCAGAGGCACTTAAGCGCATCTATCAAAGTGATTGCACTTAATAGGTCTGCTTGCGGTTTTTAGGTAGGCAGCCTGGGCGAGTGCGTTTGCTCTACTCAGATTCTTTCCCTATGTAAGGAAAGGAAAACTCGATTCCTTCTGGATTATTTCACTTTAAGAAGGACGGCTCGCTCTCTCTCTCTCTCTCTCTCTCTCTCTCTCTCTGGGGAGGTAACGTCAAGTCCAAGTTGTTTTGGCAGGCATAAGGTCACACTGACAGGTAGGAAAAACAAATTATTCTAGGTAAACAGGTCAACGTTTTGTGTTTCTGATCCAACTGCGGAACGTCACCCGTGACCTGGGAACAGGCTTTGGTCAATTATCTTCGCTCTTTTAAAAGAGATTTTCCGAGACCATCTTCATTTGTGCTTCGTCTTAGTATAGTTGCAATTAACGTTCACCTTTTTCTAAGTGGCTTTGACTTGCTTATGCACTGAGGTTTTCGCGCTCTGCTAACAATCCGGTGGTCCGAAATTCGATTCTCGGCTCGGCCAACGCGGAATCGGAGGAATTTATTTCTGGTGATAGAAATTCATTTCTCGGTATAATGTGGTTCTCATCCAACAATAAGCTGTAGGTCCCGTTGCTAGGTGACCAATTGGTTCCTAGCCACGAAAAAATATCTAATCCTTCGGGCCAGCCCTAGGAGAGCTTTTAATCAGCTCAGTGGTCTGGTAAAACTAAGACATACTTGCTTATGCACTGAAGCACCATTGCGTAGACACGTCACCAGTAACCTGCAAGGTATTCGTGCTCAAAACAGGGAGTGTGTCCCTGAATAAAATATTTTTCTGCATATTTATTTTTCATATAAAACCCGACATACTAAAATAAAACTATATTTTCGTCTTAAAGTGACGGCATTAGTGGAGGGGAGACTGTTTCCTCAATACGTTTTCAAACAACTTTATACGGCATTGAGGCAATCAAAGATTTCCTGACGCACCTCTAAATAATCCCGTGTGATTGGCTGCACCATAAACCTCGCTGCAAGACGTTAGCTGTAATTTTATGGAGGGGGGGGGGCGAATTACGATTTACGATCCCTCTGAGGAACCAAGGATTTTTCAAAATTTTCCTATTTTGAAAATCACATTTTAACGCTTATTTTACTTCAAGTGCAGCTAGTATACCTCAGCAACCGCGCATTATCATTGACAGATCTATGAACAAAGTTAAGGAGATTGCGTCCCATTGAAAACACCGGGGGTCTTTACTTACACCGCAAACGATGTGAATGTTAGTTCGGTCAGATCATATTATCGAGGAGCTTCTGTATCTTAGGTCGCTTTTACGAAGCCAAACTAAAAGGAAGCAGCCTTTTATCTTTCTTGTGTAAACTCTGTCTCAATTGGGATTAGGGAAAGTAGGATACTAATTTCGGTGGACATTGTGGGACTGAGACGTTTGTTTATTGATGCTTGCGCATGAGAGAGAGAGAGAGAGAGAGAGAGAGAGAGAGAGAGAGAGAGAGAGAGAGAGAGAGAATTCATTCATTGATGGATAAAGACATTCCTATTGTTTGAAGCTTATTTATAGCTTATACGTTTGCTTGGATTGACGAATAAACACAAAAACTAAACAAGAAAATAAATAGGTAGATAAATAAGTCAATAAATAAACAAAAAAGTTAAATATATCTATTGATAAATAAATAGGTATAAATACATACTTACATAAATAGGTAAATCGTTTCACAAAAGAGTTGATCCACAACAAATGCTTTGAGATACAAACTAAATTGCCGAGCGTCCATGGCATTAAAAAGACAATATACCGTCGCAGAAAGAACAGATGACGAGAAAAGAATTTCGTGAAGAAAATAGGAGGGTGATGAACGTTACGTAGATGGAGAGACTTTCAAAAATAAGTCTTCTGAATCATGTTTTTTTTTTTTTTTAATAAAAGCAGACCATCTGTATGACGCATATTGCATAATGATAACATTGAGCATGCTGCATCTCCATACGTAATTCTTTTAATGTACAATTTCCTGAATTAAGCTTATTTTCTTTAAGGGTCTGATTCTAGAGGGAAAAAAAGACACAACGGTCACTGTTACATTTTACGCTCTTACTGCCTGACCGCAGATGAATCACTGGTGCAGTAAACTTCCTCAATAATCACTGTTTCGTATGCTTGCATATCAGCAGTTCGGGCTTTTAAACTGGTATGTCTTTATTCCACAACTAAGATTCTCGCTCTCTCCTCTCTCTCTCTCTCTCTCTCTCTCTCTCTCTCTCGCTCATAGTAGACAATAAACAACCATAAGTACAAACTCGATATTTCTATCGAAGGCTGCCTTAACACCAAACAAATCGAATCGATTCAATTCATGAAGAATCAACACGATTCGTGATTCGTCTACATTCGCCACACTAATTCCAATGTAGCGGTTTACACCTAGCGAATCGAGTTAATTCAAATTATGCCGATTCGCTTGTGTAAACGGTTATATTGAAATTGGTGTGGCGAATGAAGACAAATCATGAATCGTGTTGAATCTTCATGAATCGACGCGATTCGCTTGGAAAAAACGCAGTCTAATAGACGGGTGATTGGGTTCCCGATGTGTCCGCAAAGATTAGTCTACCCCACTTTCTCCAATCCCAACTTGGAACTGTCTTTTTACAATATATCAAGTCTTCTAGTCTTGGTTCGTACAGATCACCTAAGAGACAGGAACTCATCGAAATTATAAATTGACAGAACTATTTACAGTGTTTGTGGCCTGTTTTTAATACTATCATTGTCTTACTATATTTTCATTATGGCGAAACTCTTCAAAGAACGGTAAAAAAAAGAGAGAGAGAGAGAGAGAGAGAGAGAGAGAGAGAGATTCACTACAACTAAAATATAACGAGACGATCATATTTTAAAACAATTTCCTTACAATGTCAGTTCATATATTGCCATATCAATTGACCTTTTTTCTTCAAAATCTATTAGCGTAATGGTGCGTTTCAAAGTCAGAGATATTAGCTGACTAGCTGACCAACCCAGCACTGCCCAGGAACAACTCTGAATGACAACCAAACCTCTCTCTCTCTCTTTCTCCTCCCTAACACCCTCGCTACTCTCTCTCTCTCTCTCTCGCTCTCTCTCTCTCTTCTCTCTCTCTCTATATATAGTATATATATATATATATATATATAAATATATATATATACATATATAGAGAGAGAGAGAGAGAGAGAAAAAAAAAAAGAGATTTCGATTCATAATATATATTATATATATATATATATATATATATAGATATATATAATATATATATATATATATATATACTATATATATACTATATATATATATATATATATATATATATGTCGAACTACAAATGTCCTTTATATCTAATTCGACTCTACCTCGGAATTAATTAAATGTATGTTTTCATATATTACCTTAACCGAGGGGGAATTTAATTTTTAAGCGATAATAGAATTGGCGGGATCGGACAGGCGCGAACCTAGCGACCTCTCAATTCCAGGCACTGGCAGTGAAGCCTCTAACCACAGGCTTCACTGCCAGTCCTGGAATTAAGAGGTCGCTGGTTCGTGCCTGTCGATCGCCAATTCTATTATCGCTTAATAAATTCCCCCTCGGTTAAGCATATATGAAAATATATTAATTCTGAGGTAGAGCGAATTTGATATTACGTATATGTATATGAATCATGGTAATGTGATAGACTTTATATATATATATATATATATATATATATATATATATATATATATATATATATATAATATATATCCAACCCTCTCTCACTTTCTCCACTTTAACACCCCCTCTACTATCGCTCACTTCCTCTCCCTCTCTCTCTCTCTGTCACCCCCTTTCCCAACCCCCAACCCCTTTGGTTCCATTGATGTCTAACTCCCCACAGTATTCTTTTCTGAGAGTAAGTATACCGAAGTAGCTATGATAAATTTGTCAAGTTTACTTAGTTACGAAGTCCACGGGCAGAAGCAGTCCCGTCTCAGGGAAGCCATTCCCACCACCCCCATCCCCCTTCAGTGCCCTTTGGTGCTAGTGATATCTTACCACCCCAGTGTTGATTTCTAGATAATTAGTCATATGTATACCTAGTTTGGTTGAAAATTGCTCAATTCGTTTCAGAGTTAAGGTGGAACATACACACACACACATACATAATCCATCAATATAACACACACACACACACACACACAACATATATATATATATATATAATATATATATATATATATATATATATATCAAGCAATACCTTTACTTTTACATAATCGAAAGTGAATGCTCTTAAGAGTTTCATGCACCAACAAGGGTGTGACTATGAAAGCGGAGGCAATAAAAGAGAACGTAACTCACACAAGCAAACTGTTGACAAGAGATGCATGAATAAATTAAGCGAACTGAATATGGCAAATTCCTAGTTTTGTGTGACTTGAGTGAAGCAAGCAATACCGGACAATTTGTCGATGCAATATAGTGGCCGAGTTTTCCATTACTTTGTTTGTCTGGGAATTTGAAATCTGAGTCTTTTTCTCTATTGTACTTAGTCTTTCCTTCATTATATCTAGTTTCTTTTATTATTATGTACTCACCATGCTGGTGAGTCCTTCTTCATTATATGAGTTTCTTCTTTATCACTACAGAATTATGCTCACAACAATCCACAATGTTAAATTGAGGTTAAATTGTGGTTTGGAAATTGTGAAACTCGACTCTCTCTTTCCATTATACTGAGCCTTTTCCTTCATCATACGTTTTTATCCTTAATTGCACCAAGCTTATGGTGTCATTATACCAAAGCGAACAAAAGTCCCACAATTATTAACATCATACCGAATCTTTTTTCTTCACAATCTAATCTCTTTCCCTTCCTTTGGATTTCTTTTCCTTCATTACACCAAGACGTTTCTCTCATTATACCAAGTCTTTTCCATCATCATACAACTTTTCGTTCCTATGGATGAGTCTCTTTCTTCTTCGTACCAAGTGTCTTCCTTCATTGTACTGCCTTTTT
>NC_061106.1:16772748-16785248 GCF_015104395.2 Macrobrachium nipponense
TTGGACTTGTAGCCTTCTAGTTTTCCTTCGAAGGTTGCCACTTGGCTCGTGATAATAATAACACCTGGCCAAGAAAGCCAAGGCAAAGTTTTGAAATGTCGGGGGAAAAGGAAATTGTGAATTTATACAAAACTGACTTTTTTTTTTTTGGCCGCAGATATGCAATTTTGTATTATAAGGTTCCTAAAAGATAGTTTGGGAATGCTACGAATACCAAGAATAACCATAAAAGTGAAAGATCATATTTGCTTTTTATCAACTGATAAAAAATACTAGATGTTTTAAAACTCTATGGATATATAAATCTCTAATTAATTAATACAGGTAAAAAGTAGCAATTCAGGAGAGGATGGCCTGGGCCCGAATAGAGAATAAAGATGTTCGAATCATCAACATAAGCTTGAAACTGCAGCAGAGACTGAATGAAGGTCACTGACAAAGATTGAAGAGACTGAATGAAGGTCACTGCAAAAAGACTGAGACTGAATGAAGGTCACTGCAAGAAGACTGAGACTGAATGATGCTTACTGACAAAGATTGAAGAGACTGCATGAAGGTCAATGACAAAGACTGAAGACTGAAGGATGATCACTGACAAAGACTGAAGAGACTGAATGAAGGTCACTGACAAAGATTGAAGTGTTTTGATGAAGAGAGTGAAATGTAAAACAGGTGAACAGCAGCGTGAGTTTTATCAAAGGAGAGAATGCAAGGACCACTTGAAGTTCGTAAGGATAATTAAGGTCTGAAACGGATCTTTCCTAGATAGTGACCTCCTCCAAAGTTCGGGGGTCGTTATCTAAGACTAATATTTCTTTTCATTATCTTTAAGATATTTACAGTCTTTTGTTTATGTTTTTACGGTAAACCCCAACGGCCTTGTACTAAACACGACGCAGAGGTTATTACATATCTGGTTAGAAACCTTAGAGGGTCACTATCTAGGAAAGATTAAAACAATCTTACAATTGAATTGACAGAATGTAGAGGTGAACAGGGACATATAGATGGAAAGGGAATATTTGTTGCAACAACAAGACTAATATCAATGACACGGTCTGACTTGATGGTGAAAGCAGTTACAAGTTTGTTGCATAATAAGATAACGGGGTTTAAATGAGAAATGTATAGTTTCCAGTCTTTGTTAGATTGCACCGTTGGTGTTAAGGAAGAGAAAATGCAAGTAAGCGAGTTTAAAATATTTTTCATGAAAGCAGGACGTCAATATGAATAAGTCAGAAATATGAAGCAATGAAGATTACCATGGATGGAACACTAGAAGTGGTTGACTGAAAAAAAAACCCTGAAGACATAATATTAAGTTATGGGTGACGGTAGGATAGAAAATAAGTGTGAAGTGAAATAAGGAAGATAGAGACACATGTGCAGACTTACAAGAAAAGAAGGAATAGTAAAAAAAAAAAAAAAAAAATGAAATACTTGTGGGACCTTCTGAAATAGAAATAAGGCAGTAAAACCAGCTGACAGAAACAGTCAGCGATTGAAAGGAATTTTCTCGGTAGTATATCGTTTGAAATGAAGTTCAAAGCGTACGATTTGTACATGTTATAACGATGCTCTATGAACGTCAACACGTTAGAAGAGATGAGGCACTGATTTAAGATAGCACAGACAGGTACAGAGAAAAAGTCTCAAATGTGAAAGTTCTGAAAATAAGTAGAGACGAAGATGAGCAGGGTAGATTTTGTGGTAAGAGGCTGGAATGGGTGGTTACTATAATTAAAGAAGTGATGATGAAAGAAATGCTATGCACAACTTAGTGCCCCTTGTGGTATTATGAGGGGACGAATGCATTCTAAAAGGACTTTTATGCAGGGGCATGATATGTGGTTTTTCTGGAGTTTTCCTTAATCCAGAGTTCAAAGGATGAGTATCCCTGCGACTGCTGCATTGTTCTTCCTTGAAGCCACCCCACTATCAAGGGAAAATGGGTTATTCGTGAAGCGCACGAGACCAGACATTAATCCCCACATGAGAGGGATTTAGTCCCCGTTGATATCATCAGTCAATCCTGTACCGTTCCATACAAAAAAAAAAAAAAAGACTTAATTAAGAAGGGCATTTTCAAAAGACTTATTAAGAATTGGAATTTTCAAAGCCCTTTATGGGATAAAAAGTTTTTTTAATTCATATCTAACTATCTAGCTCTCGGTTTTCTTAATTCATATCTAACCATCTATCTCTCACTCTCTATCCAAGAGCTAAATTTGTTCAAACGTATTCGCTATGAAAAATAAATATATGCGTAAACTTAACTTGCTTAACGGTAAACTAGCTCGTAACTCGAACTGTCTCCCAGTCTTATTTACAAAATAAACATCAAATAGAGTTGAATATTATCCCCGGCCATTTCTGTCACAGGCAACACAACGACAGAAAAATATCCATAATTCTAAGTATGAAAATACATACAATTTCAATAAACATCACAAATAATGATAGAATGATCTTAGGTATCAGTTTCCGCGAAATAAGACAATCCGACAAGAAATATGAAAACGATCGCTAAAATGACATATGAGGACAGCTGTCGAGACAAATGGAATTCGATTTTCCAGTTAAGGACGAATCGATTCAGAATCTGTCTTCCCATCTAAATATCCTCCAGAAGTTTTCCCCGTCCTTCGGTACCAATAAATCGCGGGGGATAAAAGCCAGAGGATCGTGTAACCTGTGATTTCTGAATCAGGCGACAAAAGCTGCGGTAACATTATCAAATCATCAAACGAGCCAAAAGCCTCGAAGGAGAGGGCGGCCAAGAGAATCATGGCTCCCGTGAGAGAATATGAATGGAAACGCTGGAATGCGGATACATATGGACAGTGTCAGGTTAACTTTGTATTTTTCCCCAAAAAGAAAGAAGAACAATTTTCCTCTCAAACACTTACCATCATACTACTGAGCAGATTGATTTATAACAAAAAAAAAAAAAAATTTTGGTGGGGGGGGGGGGGGGGAGGAGGGGGCCCACACACGCCAAGCACTGGGGCAACTAAGGCCATTCAGCGCTGAAACGCATATTGACAGTAAAAAGGTTTGAAAAGTGTAACGGGAGGAAAACCTCAAAGCAGTTGCACAATGGATCAACTGTTAGGAGAGGTGGACAGTAAGACGGAAGAAAGAGAATATGAATGGGGGTACAGTAAAAATAAATGAATGGGGGTTGCAGTTGAACCTTAAGCAATGCCTAAATTACACGGCATGAGGTGCACTGACGGCACTAACTCCCTACGGGGATCATATTACCGGAAGATTATTGTCAGTGAAAGATCCGTAATTTTATCATAAAATTATTGCGGGATTTGTAGCTCTGTTCATGCTCAGCATATTGCAATATAAAGAGTCGTGTCCTTAGTGGTACTTGAGGTGCGTAATGGTTAGTTAAACAGCTAAGTGGATGTACTACGCATAATCCACTTACTTTCACTTTGTTCGCCCAGACTTGTACCCGTTGAAATAATTATTCTATTTCCTTAGTTTCTAGGAACTTTGCATAAAATCCATTGTTAATTCATTGCTATATTCTTTGCTAACTGGCGAACTGTCCCGAAAGAATATTTCAACTCGTTTAAAAGTTCAACTTTGGCGATTATTATAAGGATTAGTTCACTATCTTTGAACGCCCTTTCGATAGATATCAGATCTTCACCAATTTTCGTTAAAATACCCATCTTACGCGAATCTTGTGAAAATATGATGTTACCAACTTATCATGTTAAAAACCACATTTACCAGAAGCAATCAAAATTGACAAGTTTTCTCCCCTCATAGAGCTTTATACCTTTCCTCTTAGTTTATACCACTTTTGGAAAAGTTTTATATTTAAATAAATAAATGACACATTCTTTGCCTGCTTGTTGAAGGGATAAGGACCCACAGATCATTTTGAAGTTTATGTTTATATCTATATCTATTTGTATGTACGGATCTATTATATACATATATATATATATATATATTATATATATATATATATATATATATATATATATATGAGATATATATCATAGCATATACATACACACATATATATATATAGTATATATATATATATATATATATATATATATATCTATATATATATATATATATATATATATATATATATATATATATATATACATATATATATATACATAAGAAAGGTCATCAAAGAATCGTCAACCAACAGTTCCCGAACCCCGCCGCCCCCCACCACACACCACCCACCCATCCGCAAAGCCTTTCATTGAATACAAACATCATTATTCACCTCTATATCATAACCACTCACTCTCACTCTCTCTCTTCCTGAATATTTATTATAACGCCATTGCCACTCGGGTAAGCACCATCGTTCTCTGAATTGTGAACATTTGCCTCAACCTCATTTTTTTTCCATTCTGTCTTCCAACCAAATCACCTTGAAATATTTGCATATATAGATAGGAATGGAAGAGGGATCATATGCCATGGCCAAGCGCTGGGATCCATGAGGTCCTTCGGCGCTGAAAGGGAAGCTAAGCGAAGAAAGGTTTGAAAGGTTTGAAAGGTGTAAAAGGAGGAAAACCTCTTCAGTTGCGCTATGGAATCATTGCGGTAAAAGGAATGAAAGGGGTTGCGGCTAAGGGGGCCGAAGGAACCCTGCAAAGAACCTTAAGTATAACGCCTACAGTGCACCGTATGAGTTGGCAATATTAGTATAAATCATTTTATTGTTTCAAGCCAGCATGCTCTACCTACGTTAAACAAACAATTCACACTAATTTACTCCATTTTTCTTTTTCTTTTGATTCGCAATCGAAATTATATATATATATTATATATATATAATATATATATATATATATATATGTATGTATATATATATATATATATATATATATATATATATATATGTATATATATATATAGTATATATATATATATATATATAATATAACATATATCTATATATCTATATATATATATATATATAATATATATATATATATATATATATATATAGATATATATATATATGTATATATATATATATATATATATATATATATATCAATAGAAGGATCCACAGTAATATCCTTGTTATTCATAGATAATAGTATATTTACGCGGAAATGAAATATACAAAGCTTAAAGCTTTCGTCCATTTTCCTGTGGACTTGATCACTAAGCAAATGAGACATGGTATTGGTGAAGAATTCCAAATAAACATAAACAAACAGACAAAAAATTAAAATGGTTAAAAAATGCGAACAAGTCATTGGGTCGTATTCCTTTCCATAATTCGCTGTGATCTTCGAGGCGGGACAAAGCGCCCGTCTTCTTTCCTGAATGACATCTTGAGGGTCGTTAGCCAAAAAGGTAAGTTTGTAAATCAGACTCTGGATAACGGCGAAGGGTGGTTATCTACTTATCAGATTGAAGGAGGCGTACACATTCTGAAGTTCTTATCTGGCCCTTTTGCAAATTTCTTCTCTCAAAAGTAAATTGTTCTGTATTCCAGTATTCCCCTCAAAGGTGTCATTCAAAGTGATGAGAGCTCCTTCCACAATTCTCCTAGTGGTCCTATCCGCACTCTTATAAATAACTTTTCCTCCCTTGAAGTCGATGGCATGATCGGAATCCCAAGCATGCTTGGCAAAGGCGCTGTAATACAGAACAATTTACTTTTGAGTGAAGAAATTTGCAAAAGGGCCAGAATAAAGAACTTCAGAAATGTGTACAGCCTCCTTCAATCTGATAACTGTAGATAACCACCCTTCGCCCGTTCCAGAGTCTGATCTACAAACTACCTTTTTGGCTATCGACCCTCAAGATGTCATTCAGGAAGAAGACCGGCGCTTTGTCCCGCCTCGAAGATCACAGCGAATTATGGAAAGGAATACGACCCAATGACTTGTTCGCATTTTTTAACCTTATTAATTTTTTGTCTGTTTGTTTATGTTTATTTGGAATTCTTCACCAATACCATGTCTCATTTGCTTAGGATGGACGAAAGCTTTAAGCTTTGTATATATTTCCATAAATAATATATATCTAGATAAACAAGGATATTACTGTGGATCCTTCTATTGATTTCTTAGAAGCACGAGCACGATACAGAGTTTTTATATTGCATATTATATATATATATATATATATATATATATATATATATATATATATATATATATATAGCCTTAACAAACGAAAGTTTACTGATAAGCAGTCACGCCATACACACAGCAAATGTTTCTCTAGAGACTAAACTCCCTTTTTAAGTCGCTTTTCCAGACCTCCTGTTACCTTCCTTCCATGCTTTACTAATCAGTCATTTACAGGTCTCACAGTAGAGCGAGAACTGCCACTAGCTGTTACATCTGTTGACAAATACCACAGAAAATCCACCAGTTCCATTTTTCTACCATCCAGTGATATCACCATCTCGCCAGTATCCAGTATCCTCATCACCTTACCCTTGTTTGTTTGTTTGTTTGCATGGTGTTTTTACGTTGCATGGAACCAGTGGTTATTCAGCAACGGGACCAACGGCTTTCCGTAACTTCCAAACCACGTCGAGAGTGAACTTCTATCACCAGAAATACACATCTCTCACTCCTCAATGGAATGACAGAGAATCGAACTCGCGGCCACCGAGGTGGCACGCCACACCATACCGACCACGCCACTGAAGCAATACCTTACCCTTGTAAATACTCTTTCAACTTTCCAGATAAGAGGATGGGGCTAACAACATCAGTCTAAGAGGTTTTCTAAGAATTGAAAGACTATTGCTTCTGGGAACCCCCTAGACCATGGAAAAACCCATGAAAAGAAGGGGCATATAGGAGATAGAGATAGAGATATACTAGATATAGATATATTATATATATATAATATATATACATACATATATATATATATATATATACATATATATATATATATATATATATATAAAACATATATATATATATATATATACATATATATATATATAAAACATATATAATATATATATACAGATTGTATATATATATATATATATATATATATATATATATATATATATATATATATAAACATATAATATATATATATACAGATGTATTATATATATATATATATATATATATATATCTCTATTCATACATATATATATATATATATATATATATATAGATATATATCATATATATATATAACTATACTATATATATACATGTATATTGTATGTATGTATCTCAAACTCACTTAATAACATATGTATAAATCTAGCCAGCAATAAAACCGAACGAGTAAACCTCAACTTTAAAAGGGGGAAAAAAAGATAAAAGAAAAAAAAAGCTGATGTTATGGCATGAGAAAGAAGTGGTAGCAGGACTCATAAGCACCAGACAGCACCGAAGAAGCAGAAGAAGAAGGAGAAGAAGAAGAAGAGGAAGAGGAGGAGGAAAGCGAAGAAGCGGAAAGAAGTCGATATGGATTCCAGGCGCGGACCTGGATTCTCCATAAAACCGTCATAAACGTCCTCCAACTCTTCGAGCGGACGTTTGAGCCCGTTCGGTTGATTTATGTGCCTCGTACCTGTAATTCCATTCGATTATTGGACGTAAGATTCTAAGACCAGCCTCGGAATATCACGCTCAAGTTCCCTTCGGCAGCTCTTGGCTCCCTCTGGGAAATGCTCACAGGCAGCAGGGCAGAGAGAGAGAGATCTCGACTCGACTCGGGCGAGTTCGAGTGCGGAGAAATATCGCGTATGATAGAATTTTTTCCAGTGGCCTCTCCTCCACTGTCCCTGTTCCAGCTTTGGTCATTGGAATTGCTAAGTATTGCCGTTTGTAACTTGTGTAGCTCGGCTCCTAATGGTTTGCTTAAACAACGCAAGGGGGAGAGCAGCTACCACAGATCTCAGCGTAGGTTTCAATGATAAAGATCTGGTGGTTATGAGTTGTATGGAATAAATAGTGGCCAAACCTGTTGCAACAGTTATATGCGACTGAGACCGAGATTCAGAGTGAATATTATCGTTGTGAAATTGTTTTACATCACCTTCAAAACGGACGGATTTGAGACGAACGAAGCCCGTGGTTTCTTGAGAATAAACGAAATACAAAGTACATGGAAAAATATAAATAAGAGTAGGTTGGGAATGAAGCAAAGGTGAGTAAGAGATACTGAAAGTACAGGAAGTGATATATAGTCCTTTATAAAACAAATCAATGGGAAAATTACACTTGAAGTGGTTGCTCAAAAAAGAAAAAAAAAATCACCCATCGAGTAAAGCCTTTTCTCAAACACTTGAACGAAGATATTTCTTCATATAATTTGGGTGCATATAAAATATCGTGCGTCTAGTAAATGAACCCTGTAACATTTAAAAAGTCTTACTGGTAACTTATTCAACACTTTCCATAATCAACAAAATATTTTCCTATGAGAAAAAACAAATGCCTCTGTTTCATATTCTGAAGCAGATATATGACGATTGTTCAGGATAAATTAATTGTATTATCTTATTTAATTTTTTTTTACTATAGCTAGAGAGAGAGAGAGAGAGAGAGAGAGAGAGAGAGAGAGAGAGAGACTTAAAAGCTGGTGAACTTTTCATGTCATATCCGCGACGAGACCAATGAAACGCCGAGATAAATTATGAAAGGTCAGTGTCATGTAAATCATGTATCTCAATGAGAAATGTAATACAGTGTAATACAGATTGAGTAAAACCCTTAAGCACCAAATTGGAATGCAATTTAAATTATATACTTACACATGAGTACATACATACAAACACACATATATTTGTAGTATATATGTATATATGTATATATATATATATATATATATATGTATATATGTATGTATGTATGTATGTATGTATGTATATGTCAATTACTGCACAATGGTTGTTGGCTGTTTTCTTGTCCAAAAAATCATCACAAAAATCGCCTAAATACAAAATGAAACAGAAAAATAATGAAAGATATATACATACATACATACACACATACACACACACACACACACACACACACACATATATATATATATTATATATATATATATACCAATATATTATATATATATATATATATATTATATATATTTTCTATATATATATATTATAGATAATTCTATATATAATGCTTATGTGTGAGAAAGAAAGTGTGGACGAGGATATATTAGATTAGGCCTACCGTTCATTCCTCTCTCAAAGACGCAGACGACACTTAGGGCTTCTGACATACACTGTTATTACCTAACGGGATGGAATGACGCTAAGTAGGGAAATAGAAAAAAATACTAAACAGCAAATTATAAATCAAAATACGGAGCACGAATTCACTCAAGATTTTGAGAGATTTGTTCATGGCTAGCAAACGTTATTCAGATACCCCATAGAACAAATCTCCCCAAGAAACCCTGTACGCACAGAAACCTCGACGAGGAACCCCGTAAAGAAACCTCACCCAAAACGCCACCCCCCCCACCTACCAGCCCGGGCCCATTTAGATATCCACAAACTAAACACCTTTTGTTATTTCCTAAAGCTGAACTGTCAGGGGCTTCGACCCTTGATGACTGACGTATGGACAGGTGAGGGTGACGGGAACCCTGAGACTTGCCCTGGATCTGTCTGTTCCCCACCCCCTAACCCACCCCCCCCCCCCCCAGCCACCACCCACTGTCTACGACGTAAAGCAGATATTGTAATTTGAGACAGAGGTGGGTCTAATTAGACGAGCGATCGTCTTAATTTGATTGACAAGGGTGTCATCTACTCCGTGGATATGACGGGGAGGGAGACACTCAAAAGCCCGGTAAGAATTTCGAAAATGAGGTTATGTGGCGTTGAGAAATGGATGGATAGATAGATAGATAGATAGACAGATAGTCAGATTGACAGATAGTTCGACGAAGAGACTGTCAAAACAACTTCATGCGAAATATGTATGACTGATGATTACTAACAACATATACAAGAAATTTTTATATTTTTCTGATGATTTTTTCTTGATGGTATAAGGAATACATTATTTTGTTAACTACTCTGACTAAAAAGAAAGGAGGTAGTCATGATATGAAAGTACTGAAAGTATACAAATTCCCAAAGTTTAAAATTATTATTGTTGTTGTTGTTGTTGTAGTACTTGAGAAGCAGACTCTCTCTCAAGTATACTTAACTAAAAGTAATGGCTACTTCTCTATTTTCCGAATAGCGGCTTTTTGAAGTAGCCAATACTTTTAAATAATGATAATGATAATGATAATGATAATGATAATGATAATGATAATGATAATATCATTATTTATTATTATTATTATTATTATTATTATTATTATTATTATTTATTCACCAAGTAACCAATATTCTTAGCATACGTATATATATATATAATATATATATATATATATATATATATATATATATATATATATATATATATATAAGTACAAAAAAGATGGAGGGAACTTCAAGTACTGAAAGCAAACGTTATTAAGACCAGAGTCAGAGTATTAAGACTATCGAGTTCGCTACCTCCACGAGACGACTGTAGGATTGATATGATTGCCATGTCCGTCTGTCAGTTCCTAACCTGTCATAACTGATGTACTATCTCAGTCATCACAAAAAGTTTATCTTATTGCCTGAATTGTAGTCACGTTTCTATTAAAATTGAAAGAGAACAATTTCATCTTCCAATTTTCATTGGTCGTGTTTGATATCGAATTGAATCGATAATAGAATTTAAGCCAAGAGCCAAGCACTGGGACCTATAAGGTCATTCAGCGCTGAAATGGATATTGAGAGTAAAAAGGTTTGAAAGGCGTAACAGGAGGAAAACCTCGCAGTTGCACTATGAATCAATTGTTAGGAGAGGGTGGAAAGTAAGACAGAAGAAGGATACTATGAAAGGAGGTACTGTAAGAGGAACGAAAGGAGTTGCAGCTAAGGGACAAAGGCACGCTGCAAAGAACCTTAAGTAATGCCTACAGTGCACAGCATAAGGTGCACTGGCGGCTTTACTCCCCCACCGGGGATGTTTGATATCGCTCAGGTTTTGTATTGGGGCAGCTAAAAAAATACCCAGTAATTCTGTTTTCTGTACTGGATTGAAATGGTTGCCTATCTGTCAATAACTTGTAATTTTTTCCTAACAATGAAGGTTTCGAGCTAACCTTTATTGACAACAGTTCAGCGTGATTTCCCTAACAAGGATAAAATCGGAAAAAAAGTAAAAAAAAAAAAAAAATATCTAAAGGTTACAAACAGACTTGAAACCTCATCTTAGAAAAAAATATCGTATGTGAATATGATTCACTTTAATAAAAATAACTCAGTTCAAATCATTACCAACCTTATAATGCCCCGTGACCAATAATTTACCTATAACAACGTGTCTTCATTTGACCAAACCTTACCCAGTCAAAGTAAGGTAACCTAAGCTTAGCTGGAAATCAATTTTATATGCAAAATTGTCTTTTTAATTGTTATAAATTTTATTTTTTTCACTATTGTCCTCAATTTCAATTCTGTCACTACCATTTATGAATACTATTTTACTACTGCTTCAGTAACTGTCTGGATATTGCCAATAATCATTATCATCACATAATATTGTGCTTCTATTTTGTGTGTATTGTACTGTCTCTACTTTGTAAAGCCCATCTAAAATAAAGATTATTATTATTATTATTATTATTATTATTATTATTATTATTATTATTATTATTATTATTATTATTATTATTATTATTATCTCGAGTTTGTAGACTATGTGTATTGCATTCTCTCTACTTTGCATATTCCATGCATATTTTTGAACTGAAATAAAAATATTATTATTATTAGTATTATTATTATTATCTAAACTCGAGCACTGCCCACGGACCTGACCATTAGCTACAGTATCGAAACAACCACACTGTCCGCACAAACAACCTAACCCCCACCCACAAACCAATTCCTCATCCAAAGGCCGTTAAACCTCTCTATTTCAATGCATATGGAATTTGGAAAAATACCAGCAATTCTGATCGTTTCCACCTTCATTAAAAGGACAAGATGAAGTTTGCCTAATGAGACATAAGACAAGACAAAACACCGAAGGAAATAACTGGGACACGGTATAAAAAATTCTGAAATGTCAACTAACAAGGAATTTATTGAGATTAACGATTGAATTGAATATAGAATTTAGGCCAGAGTCCAAACACTGGGACCTATGAAGTCATTGAGCGCTGAAACGGAAATCGACAGTAAAAGGTTTGAAATATGTAACAGGAGGAAAACTTCAAAGCAGTTGCACTACGAATCAATTATTAGGAGAGGGTGGGAAGTAAGATGAAAGAAAGAATATATGAAAGGAAGTAGAGTAAGAAGAATGAAAGAGGTTGTAGCTAGGTGCCGAAGGCACGCTGCAAAGAACCCTAGGTAATGCTTACAGTACACCGCATGAGGTGCACTGCCGGCACTAACCGGTGGATGGGCGATTGATAAACGTGAATTAATA
>NC_061106.1:16792748-16807748 GCF_015104395.2 Macrobrachium nipponense
AGAGAGAGATTTTTTTTTTTTTTTTTTTTTTTGACGAGAGAGAGAGAGAGAGAGAAGCGGTTAAGCTAGAGAATTAGCGAGTTTATTTTTCCAAAAAAACAAATCTTAAAGAAAACCCTAAACCTAACAAACTATTGCTCAACCATCGTATAAATTGCCAACCCCACGTAAGTTTTTTCAACAGACTTCACAAGCCCTAGTTTAACTACCATTATTAATGCTACACAGGTTAAAGTATTAAGTATTTTACTTTATACTACCTTGGGTGACCATATTGTCTACGGCTTCTCAAGCCATAATTTTTTTAGTTTTAGTTTAGGGTGCAAGACTATTTCAAGAAAATTATAAAATACAATTGTTTAAAACATAAGAAATTTTAAACTATAAATGAACTTCTAATTTTTCCAGAGTTAGTTTAAAACTTTCAGCTTTAATATTGCGTTTATAGACAATAAGGTTACCAAAAGTCCCAAAGCTAGTGAAACATTGTAAACTTAGGTTTACTTTTATGTCAGAATAAATTATGCTCTAAATTAGAGCTACAAATTTCGTGATAATTCACTTTCGTGATATTTCACTTTCCATACGTCAACAATTCGCATAATCAGTTTACTTTTTATATTTCACCGTAATTACATTTCAACTTTTAAATAGTCATTAAGCATTTAGCTTACCTAAACTTTTTTCTCACCATACAAACAATGTAAATATTTAGAGAAGTTTATTTTCTCTAAAATCCAATTCAATATTGGAAAATGAAGCATGTAGAAGGAAGTAACATACAAGCTCTTAACATCATACCTTTCGTAGGAAAATAGAAGTTAGAATATTAAATATAAAATTTATTTTATTTTAAGACCACAATAACTTAAAAACCAAATTAAATTGAAAATCTGAATAAGTTACCTTTGAAGTTTAAAAAAGGTTAAATACGGGAATCCTATGGGATAACCAAATTTAATGTTCAGTCACTTCGAGGAACCGTAATCTACTATAGCGGTAAATCTGCTTTTGTAAAGGACATCCTAGAACACCTTCAATTGCAGGAAATTAATAAGTTTAAAATTTAGGTTACAATCTGGTTCTTTCAAATCGACAGTTCTTCCGAGGCATCTTTCTTCGGGAAAGCTGTAGTGCTAGTTTTCGGGATATCTGAAGCACCGGAGAGCCAAGGTACAAAAGCACAGTAAAAACCGCCAAATGCTGGAGGAGTCACTTCCTAGTTCCCCAACCAAATGATTAACCTGCAATCATTAGAAAAGTATCAGACTAAGACAACTGATTAAAACCTTAAGCCTAGCTCAAGTGAACTAAGTAAATCATTCTTTAATAACTTAAAACTCTTAAAGCCTAGCTCAAGTGAACTTTGAAATAAAAGTGGATTAAGGCACTTTAAAGCATTCTTTAATAACTTGAAAGAAATCATATACCTAAAGCCTAGCTCAAATGAACTTTAAATATTGAGTGGATTAAGTTCATTTTAACCATTTTTTTTAATAACTTAAGACTCCTTATAAAGCCTAAAGTCTTGCTCAAGTGAATTCTAACAATACACTAACGCATTCTTCAAGAACTTAGGAACTTTGAACGAGAGTTTTACATTAGGTTTACATTAAGAGTACTGTTAAGGAGCAACCAATCTTCCTTAATGCCAGATTCTGATTTAATTGCTTTCTAGATTAAATTAATCCCACATCCAAAGTGAAGTTTATAAAGCTAAATTACGGACTAAACTAATAAGGAACTGGTAGATAACAGGACTTAAAAATGAAAAAAAGCACCAAGAACTTCCTTTGACAGGTCTTCCGACCTGCCATAAGAACTTCAAGGGTTTAAAAAAATCCACCCCATTCAGGGGCTCAAGCCCCTGAAGGGATGGAGGTTTTTATTAAAGTTTTGAAAATCAAAACTTTAAAAACTTGCATACATAAACTTACCATTTGCTCCTATCTTCTTTACTACCCATTTGAGATGCGTAGAGATGCGTAGAAGTAATTATCTTAATACGCCAGGACGCTGAAGACTTTCCAGCGAGAGCTTCAACACCTGAAGAAACCGTAATGTTATGACTACAAAGTAATTTGACCAACAATATATGTATAACAGGTATGCAATAATGTATGACTACAAAGTAATTTGACCAACAATATATGTATAACAGGTATGCAATAATATAGAATAAAGTAAATAAGTTAATTCAACTAACACTTTAAACATTAACGCTAACAATGCAATAATCTAAAAGTATGATTAGACTTTAAACAAATTAAACAAATACTTAAGCATTAACAGAAGCTTAATAAATTAACAACTGGATTCCAAGCATTGCTACAAAAATACTCACCTCGGATGACTATCACCAACAGCTCACTGAAGACGCAGCACCAAGCAAGCTCCAACCTCCATGCGTATACAGACCACCAAGATAACTAGTTATTTCAAAATTACAATCTTACCACAACTAAGTATACGCATAACACGAAGAAACACGCAAGAAATTATCATCCGACGAACCACCATCGACGTTTGCCTACACAACGGTTTCCTCGAAAAATTTAACCTTAGACATCTGTTAACCATGGATCCTGGAACCTGGAAGTCTGGACAAGTAAGATTTTAACAGTTTCTTAAGGACGCTAAAATGCCACTCCCTTTTTTATTTTTATTTTAATAATTTTGTTTTCATCAAAACTGTCACTTTCACCTAGCGGCAAGAATGAGAATTAAGCCATCTTGTTCGTCTTAGTTTTGTGTTTTTTTTATATATTTTATTTCTAGCATAGCCATAGGGGATGACAGTTGATTATATGCATATATGTATATGTATATATATATATATATATATATATATATATATATATATATATATATATATATATATATATATATATATATATATAACATAAAATTCACGTAAGAAGGTGAGTGAAAACTGGGACTCTGAATTAGTACTTTCGTCGTTTATTGATAAAGTGGAATAAAGCACAAAAGTAATTGTTCCAAGTCCGGGTTTTCACTCACCTTCTTATGTGGATTTTATGATATTCTCAAGCACGCGTTCATTCGTGCTACAGTGGATACAATCATACATACATACATACATACAGACATTTTTACATTACATTACCATACATTTACAATACTACATACATGTGTGTGCATGTTTGTTTGTTACAAACAGTTCTCAGAATCAATGGCAGTTTTCCCTAGCAATATGTATCAATATTCAATTAATGGTCTAGTGTCAAATAAGCTTGATCATAACAGGTTCTGTCTTTTGAAGATACAGAGGTGCCGTTTTGATTCGAAATTTACGTATAAAGGCGTTACAATTGAACGAAAAATTTCACTTTTCTTTTTTAGTGCATTGTTTTGATTTTTTTAAAGCCTACTACCTGGTAAGGAATAGTCCTTATAGAACGTCCATGTGAAGGACGAAAATTCGAATATATTATTTCAAATACGTTTTCAGATGGGGATCCCATCTATAGGTAAATTTCCCTCATCTATAGGTAAATTCAATGGAAATATTGAGGGCAAAGTATCCCTTGTAACCTTGTTTTTTTTTCTTCTTCTTTCTTTTTTTTTTGTCTAAGTACTGAGTACGTTTCCATAAGAGAACTAATATGTAACGATTTTTTCCGAACCCTGGCTAATAAACTTCACCATACAGCCACCACAATTCATGCGGTCCGATATGCAACAATTTATTTATGGCTATATTATACATACGAGTCTAATTTTGGCCTTTTAACGTCATGGGCAAGATATCATTATCAGAAATATCTCGTCATGGTCGTTTCAGCATCGTTATCGTCATCGTAAATATCGGTATCATCATCATCAATATCGTTATCATTATTATTTAGTAGAGTACTCAGAAGCCCACCCTTAGGAATCCCACATAAACACTAACAGCCCCCACCCCCAAAATGAAGATCTGCATCGAACTCTCCATCAGCCCTTTTTCGCCCTTACAGTGACGGAACCAGTCAAGAGAAGATACCCCGTTTTTCGTTTTTCTTCGTTTTTTTTATTTTTTTTCTCTCCAGTACGGATCTCGCCGGGGTATTTATCCGTCAATATTTGAATGGTTGACCCGCACTACGTTATCCTCCGCCGTGCCCTCTGTTATTATCCTCTATTATCCACCTTTTAACCCATAATCCTCTTTACACTCTCTTCTCAAAGAGAGTTTACTCTGTGGTTAGGCTCGCTTAATAATACTAATGGCGAACGGACCATCTTTTAGCGCCAGGTCGCCTCCGAGTCTGCGACTCATATAATACTGTTTACAGTGACAGCCTCCGCCGAGGAATTATGGCCGTCTCGCTACATTAGAGTGCATATGAACGCTCGCAGTGACTTTCTTATATCATTTTTCTCTCGTAATGCGACGTTTCACGGCAGACGACAGATTACCCTTCTCCTCTTAATAGGGCCAAAGAAGGCCGCAGATGTATCGCCGCCTCTCTGGGCATCATCAACACGGCGACGCCTTCTTATGTCAAATGATACGAACGGAATTAAATTGTGATGATTCGCGCAAAAGGGTAAGGTACCCGGTCTTAGGGTTGGTCTGGGGTAGGGGCGGGGGATGGGGGGTAGGGGGAGAGAGAGAGATTAGCAGTTGCTAAATTCACCGGAGTGTCGTATTTTCATGTTTCGAAATTTCTTATCATTATTTATTTATTTATTTATTTATTCTTTTTACTTAGCTGTCATGCCCATTGGAGAGAGAGAGAGAGAGAGAGAAGAGAGAGAGAGAGAGAGAATTAGCAGTTGCTAAATTCACCGCAGTGTCGTATTTTCATGCTTCGAATTTTTTTATTATTTTTATCTACATTTATTCTTTTTATTTAGCTGTCATGTCCACACGTGGGTGGAGAGAGAGAGAGAGAGAGAGAGAGATAGAGGAGAGAGAGAGAATTAGCAGTTGTTAAATTCACCGCAGTGTCGTATTTTCATGCTTCGAAATTGTCATTATATTTATTTATATTTATCCTTTTTACTTAGCTGTCATGTCCACAGGTGGGTGGAGAGAGAGAGAGAGAGAGAGAGAGAGAGAGAGAGAGAGAGAGAGAATTAGCTGATGCTAAATTCATAGGAGTGTCGTATTTTCATGCTTCGAAATTAGTCATTATATTGATTTATATTTATCCTTTTTACTTATCTGTCATGTCCACAGGTGGGTGGAGAGAGAGAGAGAGAGAGAGAGAGAGAGAGAGAGAGAGAGAGAGAGAGAGAATTACTGATGCTAAAATTCATAGGAGTGTCTTATTTTTCAATGCTTCGAAATTAGTCATTATATTGAATTTAATTTTTTATCCTTTTTTAAACTTATCTGTAAATGTCCCACAGGTGGGTGGAGGGAAATGGAGAAAGAGGAGGAGAGAGAAGAAGAGGAGAGAGAGAGAGAGAAACTCTACATTTAGTAGACTCCTTGTTTCTCTATTGTTTTGGAAGAAAGAACAACGCCTCGTGACGTCACCCCGCCCGCTGCTGATATATGTCATACCCGTTTATGTAATAAAAGGTTTCTCCGTCATCTTACAGCTCTCATTTTCCCTTCGCTGGAAAAAAAAGAAGATATATCCTTGATATCTCCGAGTATTTACAACGACATATTTCTTTCCAAGACGTTATTAGGGCTTTTAAAAAATATTTCATTTAAGTTTTTACGGTGAGCATGGGGCTCCATCACGAGGTATATATATACGGTTCTTCCTTTGTACGAGAAATATTAAAAAAAAAATAGTAAAGAACAATAATTACTAAATCCACCTCACTCCTTACTGATGAAAATGGTCTTTGTTTGACTGCAAAATTTAATAAGGTGGGTTTTATCTGGACTTTGTTTTTATATAGGTATACCTGTTTTATCTCACGAAATTCAAGAGGGCCTTATCAACGTTTAATTAAATTATTACTATAATTGTGGGTGAAAGAAAATTTGGCAATGTCATGAAGTAAAATCGAAAAGATAATGTAGGTAGTTTAAATTACCTAAGTACATTTTTTCCATTCTGAAGGAGAAAGGAGACTGTGGGTCACTGAATGAACGAAGGTAAATAACTGGAAAAGGATTTTTTTTATTCCTCTGAGTATCATTTTTTGTCATCTAAGTGAACGATTATATAATTTCAAGAAAATAAGGGGAGATTAAAGATAAACTTTTATCTTTTATCATGACAGACGTACCCTGTACTAGGTCGCCTGTCTTCTGTCATGCTTTTTTGTTCTATGAAATTGATAAATAAAATCTTTGAACTCTTATTTTTATTTGATATGATTCCCTCTTTTGAGTATCCCGATCGTAAGTGCATCTGTAAAAAAAAAAACGCGCACACACACGAAACAGCTATCGAATAACTCACGTCAGAAAAATGTGTAATTTGTCTATTTCTTTCCTTTACTTTTTTAAAAACGATCTACGGACGAACTCTTAAAAAAAAAAAAAAAAAAAAAAAAAAAAAAAGAAAAGAAAAAAAAAAAAAATGGCCTCGGGGTCGGAGCAGAGCTCCATCCCGGGTCTCATCGCATTCTGCTATTTATAAAAGGTTGACCCGAAGATCACGATGTGATATTAAGCATTACCATTAAATAGTTAAACCCATACCTCCTCCAAGTCCGGAAGACACTGTGAAATCGCCCCATAACAGTGATTAAACTAGACAAAAACGCTTTGAAGATATAATTGCTCTCCTAATTGGTAGTTGGCGTCGTTGAGTGCTTGTTACGGACACCCAACCATTCCCTTCTTCATCTTTGAGCCTGGGATTGTGGTTGGCCCGGGATGGATGATGCCCTGACGGGACCAGGAGGCAGGATTTGTTGAGCTTCGAAGACCCACCACTGACGCCGTTTATTTTTCTCCGCTCTTTTCTGGACGGGAATGTTGCATTCCGCGTTCCTTGGTCCATATAAAACGTCTTTCAAAATTTGTTGCAGAATATTAAAAACGGAAGCATGACCAATTTTAAGTCTTATATCTAGCTCCACTGTATTAAATGTAGGGTATTTAAGTACTGTTTGGGTCAGTCAAAAGAAACATTATACCAGTGGTTCCCAAACTTTTTTCTGTCATTTCCCCCTGCACCCACTTCAACCATCCAGATTTCCCCCTTCATGCGTATGAGGGAAAGAGTAGTTAAAACACACTGTGACTATTCATTAATTTATTTTTCTAAAGTACAAATATACTGATAAACATATAGTTACAGAGTAAAGTGGTTAGAGAGCGGTTAGTAACAACTAACCGCATAGCAATAGAGGAAACAGAATCCTTTGTTAACAGCAAATTTTGTGACGATAGGTGGTTATTAAAAAAACAATGACAAAGAAAGAATAGGTAACATGTTCACAAAAAGAATACATCACTGTGTTTTTAGTAGCCAGTGTAAATTAGTAAGTAACAGTACAGTTACGATGGTGATTTATTGTATTATACAATTAATTAAAGGTTTAAATGGCAACGTTTGAAAAAAATTATTATTGAGGTAAGTCTTATTTTGAATAGTTTGTTTATTTGTTTGTATGGTGTTTTTACGTTGCATGGAACCAGTGGTTATTCAGCAACGGGACCAACGGCTTTACGTGACTTCCGAACCACGTCCAGAGTGAACTTTATCACCAGAAATACACATCTCTCACTCCTCAATGGAATGCCCGAAAATCTAACTCGCGGCCACAGAGGTGGCACGCCAACACCATACCGACCAAGCCACTGAGACGCTATTCCGAATGGTTTGCACTGTGAAATGTATCAGCATAATCAGGCTTGTGCCTGGTTGAGAGGATGGAAATGTTTTCTCTGTTCTTGATTAGATCCAGTTCTATTTTTAGATACTTTGCCAACAGAGTAACAACAGTTAGATGTAAACGGCCTCTGTTTTGTGTGTGTATATATATATATATATTAAAAGGTTTTTTGCCACGAAGGAAAAAAATGCGGTCCTATTCGGACCCTTTACTGAGGCATACTGATTTTACAAAGAACACCATAGTCAAAAGAAGGCTTAATATACAAACTGACACTACCAGGTTAGCCATAAGGGCGATTTTTCCTCTACAGAGAGGAGGAGGAGTCTTAGGCTAGCCACACCTTGAAGGAAACCCGCAGTAAACAAGTGATTCTTCCAGAAAAACAGTACATTTTGAAAACAACACGGGAGCATATACAATTTAATATCATGAATTTTTACACAAATTTACAGATAGTTATTTTTATGAAATAAAAAAAACTATTATATCTAGTAAATTTGGGAAACCATGATATCTGAATGCGAAATTAAACATTCAAATATTTTCGTACGGGGTAAGGGATAATTCTTCCCACCTAACCTCTCTCTCTCTCTCTCTCTCTCTCTCTTCATAAAAAAAAAGTTGGCTACAGGGAAATAAATGAGTATTCTGAAGGTGTAATTACTGACGTGCCAGGGCAACTGATACCAGAACAACTCATTCCCGGAAAACTCATAAACCTGGACAATTGCTATCTAGGACAATTGATATAAAGGACAACTCATAACAGGTATAAAGTGATAACGATTTAATTTTTAAAGAAAAATCAAGTAGGAATAAAACAACAAATATTACAAGATAAACTTTATTTTTTCGGGCAATGAAAACTAATAACACTCAAGACTGTCAATATAAAAAGAATTTATTAAAGCAAACAGTGCAGATTATATGCCACAGTTTTTAAGAAAGACATTTTCTGGCGAGGATCATACTTAATAAGTCTAGTTATATCAGCCGCTCGTTGCGCTATTTGTAAAACCTGTTTTTGAAGTTCTTTGCACTCCCCGTTCCATATCAATTTTTTTTCTGCGCTAAAATCTGATCAACTTCAGTGTATTTATTAATTTCCGGATATTCGGATTTTGGCATGAAACTGAATTTTCTAAGGCTTTATGAAAACTTTCAATGCTATTATTATTAGTTCTAGTCAGGCCAGTTGAAGTCTTAGCTCTCCGAAACATTCCATACTGAATTCAACTAAAAATATTGGATATTGGAGCCAAACTGCGTCATCTAGCGTTTCGTCCTCTTTCGGTCATAAGTTAATCACTTCAAAATACGACACAAAATTCGTCAGACAGTACCCCGTAAATGCAATAGTCACATCAGTCATTTCAACTGTACTATATTGGACTTATGACCTAGCTCGACAATATTCGGTGGGGGTTCTAAGAAAAATGAAATAAAAAACCAGTTTCTTCTCTGTCAGGAAATCTTGAAATAGGCTATTCGTGGGAGCTTATTCGAAGTCCATTATATACCTTTTAGGCTGAATATCAGGGCGAAGAGTAACTGAGAAAAAACCGATCCTAAGTTGCTTGCTGCTTGTTGGGAAGCTATGCGAATAGATGAGGTTTGTACAGCCAGCAACAAAACCGGTGTCGCCCCGCCAGCCTGGCTCGGAGAGCTCATGCCCTTCTTGCCCAGAAAGGTGGCCTTCGTTCAAACAACCAGTACATAGTTAGAATGGTTCGAATGGGAGGAGGAAGGAAATTACGGTAATCAGGCAAAGAAAAGCAATAATGAATTAAATATATATGGACAAAAGAGAGAGAGAGAGAGAGAGAGAGAGAGCTTTTATTCCTGTTTAGTTATTAATCTGATACATATATTCGAGACCTTCTGCTTTCAGAAATATGTTATCGTATATATTCTGGAAAATAATTATTATGAAATCTTATCACATCGTATGGTTTTAAATCGTTATCATATTGTCTATATAAAAAACCCTAAAATATTGTTGGAACGACTATTCGTACTGATATTATTCAGACGGAAATATCCTTCTTTTTCATTATCCTATAAGCAGCTGTATTCTCTCTCTCTCTCTCTCTCTTCATCTGTCGTTCTGCCTAAAATCTCTAATCTTGCCCTCAGTCGTTTCGTTTCTGTTGAATGAATTGGACCTGATGCTAATCTTGTAATGACAGTTTGGATATTAAGCCTACTTGTACTTTTTGCTCTGTATGATCAGTTGTGCCTAAGTAAAGGGTCATGTTAGACCGAAAGTTCTTGGCTTTCTCGCCTTTCAATTTTCCTCCGTGGCATCACCTTTATTTATACATAGCATCACGTTTTATATAATTCGTGATCAATTTATTCATACATATATATTATATATATATATATAGATATATATATATATATATATAAATATAATATATATACACCAAGTATATAAGGCCCATTAAATAAGTTACTTGCTATGCAGAGTTTAATTGAAATGTCATGAGAGCTGTAAAAATGTGCGTATGAAAGTGTGAATGCCGCTTTTCTGAAGACAACGAATTTGTATTTGTTATTAGTTCTGATAATTAAGACATGAAAAGAAGGGATTTAGTTATTGTTCTCCCATTCTACTTTAAATTTTATGCTAGAAACCAAGGAATTTTATTTTATAGAATGACATCAAAATCGCCCCACTCGCTTTCCCAGTATGTTCAGATGTCGAAATCCAAATCATTCCTTATTAGTTATTTCCTTACTCCTCCCATTCGTACCATTCTAACTATGTACATTAGCGAGATATCAGAATCAAAACTTTCTGAAGGAATATTGTAAGGGTCTTTTCCACCTCGGTCAGTCGTTTTCTTTGTTGGGACGATCGGAATGCTTGTTTCTCAGTGAAGGTCGTTTCACCTCTTGTTTACTAGTGTAGGAGAGGTGACGAGTTACGGCCCGTGTCTAACAAAATTAGTTATAGTAAATTCACAGCAACCGTGCGTTTGATGTCTAGACCAGTCCCTTACGACGCTCCTGATTGTCTGTTGATAAGCCAATGACAGGGGTGGAAACTCTCTCGAGAGAGTTCACATGGGTAGGATGAGTGTTCCATCTCTCCTGAGGTATACTTTGAAAGACTTATCTCTCAGGAACGGAGAAACACACATCCTGCCTGCGTGAACTCTCGAGAGACTGGGAGTTTCCAGCCAGCCCTGTGACTGGCTTATCAACAGCCAATCAGTTAAGTCGTAAGGGACGCGCCTAGACATCAAATGCACGGTTGATGTGATCTACTATAGTAAAGGTATATGGGGTCTTGAGCTGTATTAGGCAGTATGGAGGACCCTTGTAACAAATCTGGAAGTCCGTAATGGCTGTGTGTTTTCAAGACTCGGGACCAGTAGGGTGTACCGCCGATATGTTTTATCAGAGAACAGCTTCGTCTGTTTTAAGAGAATAGCTTCTTCTGGCTTGATTATTTGGTTATGGTTCGGCTTCGTCAGCATTTTAGCGAAACTTAGCTGTGATCGTATTTACAAGAAATGACCTCTTCTTTATTTACTGAAATATTTTTCAGAAGGCCTTGGGTCTCTTGTGTTATTGCTGTGGGACTTGTGAGACGTGGCTTTGTTTAGTGTATTTTGTTTCACTCTTGAGATTTATGGTTTTTACTGTTTTCTGTTAACTCTTATAAATAAAACTTTGTGGCTGATGGTCTTGGTCCCTCCATGTTTAACTTGTTTGCTTAAGGTTTTTAGTCTTGTTTCCTTTCCTTCATGTTTAACTTGTTTGTTTTACTTAAGTTTAAGTCATTTGTATGGTTAAGTGGTAAGTTTATAATTATTGTTGCCTGCTCCATGTTTAACTTGTTTGCTTAAGATTTTTAGTCCGTTCTCCTTTCCTTCATGTTTAACGTGTTTGCTTTGCTTTAGTTTTAGTCTTGTAATAGCTGTCTTGTTAGGTGGTATATTTATAATTATTGTTGCCTGTTTTTGGTTTTGTGGTACTTTTGATGTTTTGAGGGCCCCTAAGTCCCGTTCATTAGTGTTAAAAGTGTGTTGTGTAATTTCATAAAGTACTATAGTACTTTTAACTTCATGATTCTAGTTGCTTTAGTTTTGACTTTAGCTAAAATGTTCCCCCACCTCCAGTCAAAGTTTCACTTTCATGGGAACAATTGCCTCTGACTTTACAGATTTTTATCTGTAAACTGTTAAATTGAATGTTTGCTATGTTGCCGTGATTTGTTTTTTAATTTAAATTTGTCTCTTGTAATGTCTGATGTTGTATAGTTTTTTTTTTTTGTAATAAATTACTTTGTTTTCTCTTGTGTTGCTTTAATCATTTCTCCTTCGATGGCTGCCGAATTTTACTGGTTCTTTAATTTAAGAATCTGATGATTCAAATATTTATATAATTTATACTATATAACAGGCAGTGGAGTCTAAATGACTTGCTTGAGAGACGGGTAAACATTTTCATTTTAGTTGGTAATTTACATAAGCTTATAGCATATGCCATGCAGTGGAGAATCTAAAGGACAAACTTTGAGCCAGATAAAACTTTTTGTACCGCACATCCTGATGACCATGCAACGTAAAAACACAATACAAACAAACAAACAAACAAACATCCTGATGAAGTGGTAAACAAAGGACGGGAACAGGTAAGAAAGGTGGTCGGAATTTAAATATTTTTCTATAAAGGCCTGTCCACACGATCGGGCCTGATCGGCGGACTTCCCCTCTAACGGGCACACTTGACAAGCAAATAGTCAAATTGCCCGATGGGTCTTGTAGCAAAATCACCATGGTGGTGCCCGATGGCTTGAGCTTCGACCCTGGCAGACGTACGTTAACCATATACATTTCTTTTACTGAGCCGTTCTTTGCACCATATTCTCTTCTTTTTCATCACACACAAAGCAATTATCATGCTGCACTATCTTCTTCTTTGCGGTAGGCACCATGTTTATCGTACCGCACTGAGCACACTACTGGTATCGTCGGGCACGTCCACCTCTCCATCGCCTCACCCGTGTGGACAACATTCACGGATAAGTCCGCCAGAATTTGCCCGTCAACCCTGGAGCACGCCGATCAGGCCCGGTCGTGTGGACAGGCCTCAAGGATGAAGGTGGTAAATTGCATAATACAGATCAAACGCAAGTCAGTCCATTAATTAGTGTAAGGTTGCTAACATGGGGGAAAAAAGTTTATAGTGCAGAAAAGATTCCTCTTTGGCACAGCTCTATAGCAATCTGAGGCTCTATAGCAATCTAGTACGATAGTGGATGTTAAAAGACCACCTAAAGGGAACAGTGACTTTTTTTCCCTCTGTATAATAGGAAACTCTTGAAAATAACTGCGGGAAAAGGGGCAAAGAAGCGACCACGCTACGCGGGGAAAGAAGAGAGGATAAAGACTATTATACGTATACTTACGTATCGGTAAGGTGGAGTGGAGATTTCCTTAAGGAAGTTGTCCCTTTATGATTATACATAAAATTTTTACATATAATTTTAGCTGCGGAATTTCTTTTCTTACTTAAAACCAGTTAATTGGAACTTGTAAAAAAATTTACTGCATCTTTAAGCCTTTTATGCCACATAATTTTAAAACACTGAACTTTTTATTTTAGCTTGGTCCCATATTTTCAGAAAAAAAAACTTCATTTTAGCTAGGAGTACCACATCCTAGCTTGAATATGTACCACATCCTGTGGGAAAAAATTCTGCACCTTGTTTTGTTAAGTAGTGCTACAAGTAATCCTTTTAGTACATATTTTCAAAACATTGTTCATATTGCAAATGCTATACAGGGTATCCATAAGTCCCTCTACCATTTACAAGTATTTATTGCTCGGAAACCGTATAACATAGTAATGCAGTTTTTTCAGAATGTTCTACGTTTCCTCAAGTTTACATTCAGAGAACTTCCTGCAATACATTTAGTGATAGTAACAATCTTTTATCTACACCAATCTGATACCTAACCCTTGCAAATCCTAAAACCTGGCGTAGAAAATATGAAGTTTTTATATTGTAGCTTTCAATGGTAGGTTTGTGAACTAACCCCATTTCTACTGCAACAGAGGCTCGTATACCCATGGAGGTTAAATCTGTCCACTGGTGATATACCTTGATATTTTAAGCAAAGGTTTCTTCTTAGCTAATATAAAATAGAAATTTCTTCCGCTACGTAATCGTCTATTGTTTAAGGGAAAAATTTAGCAAAGCATTCATAGGAGTAACGGTTTCTAAATCTAATTACCTTTTATGAGTCTTTACAAATTGCATTGAATACCTATATGAGAGTATAATTTAAATGAACTTTAGTCCGCTTAAAGCCAGTATAAATGGTATCGTCTTCTGATAAAGGCAAGAGACCTGTCATAATGAAAAACATTGACCACAAAATAGGTTTAAACAATTCTAGAGGATGCAACCAAGTTTATAAACATGGGTGACATGGAATACGAGCTGATTTTCAGAAAAGAAAACAGAATAAACCGGTTCTTAAAAACTTTGCAAGAAAATAAACCCATAGAGCAAACCACCTACGAATATCTTTCTGAAACACTTTCCTCATGGGATGTTATGCATGGGTTACCAAAATACACAAGGAAGGTGTCCCAAATAAATAAATAAAATAAAAAAAATAATTAAAATATATAAAAAAAAAATTAGTAAATAAATAAAAAATAAATGAAAAAAAAATAGAAATAGATAAAGAAATAAAAATAACCTCTGAAACCCATTCTTTCATCGTACACTAATATCAGGTTATGAAATAGCTAAATTCTTGACACCTCTACTACAGCATCTTTAAAAATGAATATGGCAGGTCTCTAACCTAACCAAAATACACAAGGAAAGTGTCCCAAATAAATAAATAAAATATATAAATAAAAAAATAATTAGGTAAATTAATAAAAATAAATGAAAATAAAAAGAATAAAAATAGATAAAGAAATAAAAATAACCTCTGAGACCCATTCTTTCCTCCTACACTACATCAGGTTATGAAATAGCTAAATTCTTGACACCTCTACTACAGCATCTTTAAAAATTAATATGGCAGGTCTCTAACATAACCATGCAGGAGGCACTGTTTACTAATGCAGTATAACTGTGGAGGAATCTAAATGCTTTTAGATACTATTTTTACAGAGGACTATACCATTGGTAATGGCTTTAAACGTGATAATTTTAGAATATCGTTAGAATTAGCAGTAGGGGACACTGCTTTCATT
>NC_061106.1:16812748-16847748 GCF_015104395.2 Macrobrachium nipponense
CGTCGTTTCGGTCACCGAAGGCGATGGACGGAATCCCCGACGGGGGAAGTTGCCGCGGACGCACGGCGATTAAAACTCCGTAAATCAAGAAGGCTCCTGATAAATACAGTCATCTCGGAAGCTTCCATTCGCCATCTTGCTTGCCCCTCTGCACTTGGCTCTGACCTTATGACCTCCGGTGTCCCTCCTTGTGTATACCCACCCCTGCCTCCTATTCTCTCTCTCTCTCTCTCTCTCTCTCAATCAAGCTTTACCTTGGTTATCCTGTTGCCAAGTTCATCAACGTTATTCTTTGGAGTGTACATAAGGATATGATCTTATTTTAGATAAGCTCCTGTTGAAAAATCTTAATAAGCAGCTGGTAAATTAAGAGAGAAATACGAGTCGTAAAACTTGCTCTTGCCAACAGTTTAATATTATTAAGAAACAGCGTAAGAATATATATATATATATATATATATATATATATATATATATATATATATATATATATATATATATATATATATATATATAGCCTAACCACTTGTTTGTTTACATAGTTTTGTGTGTGGGTGTTTTTTTTTACTTTATTATTATTTTTTTTTTCTCCCCACTCTGTCCTTCAGTCACCTTCTATTTTTTACTCTGGTAGGTTGTCTCTCCAACCTAGTGTTGTTGTACAATAATTTTTACATTTTAAATGTTTAGTGTTTCAATTTTAAATTTTAAATATTACCAGTGTTTTATCAGTGACGAGTCTTATATGTTTGTATTTTTATCAATTCCCAGCCTTGAAAATGCATCGAAGTGATGTGAAACGTCGGCAATAAATTATGTACTACGCTGAGACATGCCTTTACCTCTCCACCTTGTGATATATATATAATATATATATATATATATATATATATATATAGATATATATATATACATATATATATATATATATAGATATACACACACATATATATATATATATATAATATATATATATATATATATATATATATCTATATATATATATATAGATATATATATATATTATATATATACCTTATATATATATATATATATATATATATATATATATATAAATGCTTACGCTGTTTCTTTATAATATTAAACTGTTGGGCAAGAGCAAGTCTTATGACTATTAATTTTCTCTTAATTTACCAGCTGCTTATTAAGATTTTTCAACAGAAGCTTATCAGAAGTAATAATATATATATATATATATATATATATATATATATATATATATATATATATATATATATATATATATATATATATACATCTGTGTGTGGACATGTAGGTGTGCTTGAGAAGTCAGTTTAAAAGTAAAGACAAATATGTAAGATTGTATTTTGATGATGTATGGTTATAGATAACTTGTTGTGAGCAATTAAAAAGTTTCTGCGAGGGGATGAAACCGAGACAGTGACTGGTTTGGTATAAAAGTGGTCCATATACTGTGGTATTTCATGTCTCCGTGGAATGGAATGATAGAAGTCAGGGGGAAGAAGGTGCCAAGTTGTACGATAAGAAGTGTGCTGTCAGTGGAATGTGGAACGGTTGATGTTTGTAAATGGTACCGTATACTGATGGGGATGTTGAAGGAAGACTGCAAAAAGTAGTGAGAGTGTTTGGAAGTTTCTGCGAGAGGAGAAAGCTGAGAGCAAAAGTGAGCAAGAGTACAGTTATGAAGGCAAATGGAAATCATCGATGTGGAGCAATTAATGTTAAAAATGGAGTGGCAGAATGAAAGAGACTTGGAGCCTCTATGTAAGCCGAAGTTGGCATGTATGAAGGAAACGTTGAGCCAACTCTCCTTTAAGGAAGTGAAGTATGGAAGTTCTATTCAAGGCGTGAACAAAAATTAAAAAGGAAAAAAATTTTCTCCACAACATATAATGCTCTATAAAACCATCAGCTATGACGGTACGTTTCAGTCGCTCTCCAGATACGGTAGAGTGAAGGTGCGTCCCAAGTTTCCGGAAAGTGCTGCCAGATGCACGAGCCATGGCTAACTTTAACCTAAAATTAAAAATAAAATTCACTGAGGTTAGAGGGCTGCAATTTGGTATGCTTAATGATTGGAGGGTGGATGATCAAAATGCCAATTTGCAGCCCTCCAGCTTCATTAGTTTTTTTTAGATCTGAAGGGAGGCTTTCCACCAAAATCCTGCTTTATTTGGTAAGGAGTAATTTGACCGATGACTTGTCTGTGATTCTTAAGCACAGCTGACAAATAAATTGAAACAAAGTTTCCGGGAGCAACTGCAGTCAGTTAATGCTGATAAAATATAATTTCCAGGCAATTCGAAGAGGTTTTAATGTTCACCGAAACTATAACCCTCATCAGTTTAAATGTTGTTCCCTAATCGATCTTCTCTCTCTCTCTCTCTCTCTCTCTCTCTCTCTCTCTCTCTCTCTCTCTCTCAGCTGATGTATTCACATTCAAACTAGTCAGTGATATATCATCCTGCGAGAAAAACAGATTATTATTATTATATTACAATTATTATTACCTCTTTCCATATATCGTCGGAACATACTGAAGTGACCTTCAGACATCCATGCTAATTTTAAATATGTATTAAATATAGGCTACTTGTCCTCTCATGGACCGTAAAAAAAAAAAACTGGTCATAGCTTCTTAATAAATGACTCTCCTGTTGGCAATAACCATTATTGTGAGACCCCAGTCCACAATAAACAATCATTTACTAACTACGTTCGTACGTTCGGACGGCTTTTCAGACCTCATTGTGATCCATTTCCATCCACACCGGATTCCTAAATGTGATTTTGGTGCAGACATTAATAGTTGTTTACGAATGATAACATCTGATGCTTGGGAATATTAAGGACTGTCCTATATATAGTGGAAAGCATGATAGATTTCTCGTGTCGACAATTGCGCCTACATCTCACCGATGTAGGCCATTTTGACAATATAATTAGTAGCCAGCTATAAACAAAGACTAGTTAAATCTCGGACATTGACGCTAACTGAAAACCTCAAATAAATAACAGCGCAGGGCAATCATGACAATAGAAATTACCAGTAGCTGAATGAAGATACATTATCTCCTTTCATGAAGAAGGGGCATGACAACCATTTTTTTCTTTTTTTTTTCTTTCTTAGCCTTTCATTCATTTTTTTTCTCTGACGGTGACTTATCTTTGATGGCGTACAGATGAATAATGGCTTCATTACCGTACGCCATTCACGAGCAACAAGGATAATTAGCTTATTTGCCGACGCTAGCTGGAGGCTTGCCCACTTGTCAAGTCACATTTAACCCACTTCCACCTTGTCTGTGTTATAGCTGGTTCACTTAACGTAGATTCTTGGGTGAGCCCTATGCCTACAAGACGTTCGTTTGGCGGCCGCTGATTGGCTAGAGCTGCTTACCTCCCGGTACCAGCCAATCAGCGGCCGCCAAACAAACGTCTCGTATGCATAGGCCTCATCCAAGAATCTACCTTAAGTGAACCAGCTATAGTTATGTAATGAAAGGAGTTTGGAACAAATGTACCTATAAAACAGAAACAAAAAAATTAAATTTCTAACTCACATCAGCCCAGATCTTTCAACTGGAAGGTAGGGGCGCTGCCAACTGAACCACAGGAATCATAATAGGTAGTGCCCAGCTTCTCGACCCAATTCGAATTATCCCTTCTGAGTGAATATGATAGAAGTAACCAACACAATTAATAAAAGGTAAAATGACTCCAAATAATAATTTTTAAATTGTGTAACAACGATAGTCTACGAGACATTAGTTTCTTATATCTGCCACCCCTCAGTAAGGGGTCAGCTTCTCTCAACATTGGCCCCTGTTAAGTGAGCAAAATAAAAGTACTTTGTTACTAACTTTGGGACGGTACGAAACGTCCCTAGGGTCGGGACTTTACAATCATTTTTAATACATTGGTTCCCAAGTAAGAAATTACTTTACACTTAGAACCTCTCTCTCTCTCTCTCTCTCTCTCTCTCTCTCTCTCTCTAAAAATAAAAGGTCAAACGCATACTGGTCTCGTGAAATAGTTTTCTATTCTCTCTCTCTCTCTCTCTCTCTCTCTCTCTCTCTCTCTCTCTCTCTAAGAAAAAGACTGGACATAAGAAGGAAGGGAAAACTCAAGAATAAAGAAGGAAAAACAAACCAAAAAAGGGAGAGAAGCAGAGAAAATAAAACAGGAAAAAGAACGGAAAACGGAAAAGAAGGGGATATCAATAGAAGGGGACAGATGAAGTATAAAAAAGGGATTAGTAAGAAAAAGTAAAAAAAAAAAGTTCTAAAAAAGTGATTAAGAAAAAAAGTTATAAAGTCTAACTAAAAACGAAGCAGAGAGAGAGAGAGAGAGAGAGAGAGAGAGAGAGAGAGAGAGAGAGAGAGAGAGAGAGATGAAAATAAACCAGTACCGGTCCGTTAGCAGAAGAAATGTAGGACGAGGTTTCTAGACGAGTGTTACTAAGAAGCTCTCTCTCTCTCTCGCTCCCCTTAAGCTCAACGGAGCAGCGGCCAAAATAATACCTATAAAAAACGATAGAGGTGCCATCTAGCGTCGAGCTCAAAGGGGCATGGAAGAGATGAGAGTGGGCTAAACTGACTAAGCTGCCCTAGATTCAATCCTGTTGTACAAGTAGCAAAATGACAAAGTACCGAGATATGAAAAATAATCCAACCGTGGATGAAGGAAAGTTGTGGTGTTATCTATCTATCTATCTATCTATCTATCTATCTATCTATCTAACTAACTAATGAACGAACGAACTAACTAATTAACTAACTAACTATCTATCTATCTACCTACATATATATATATATATATATATATATATATATATATATATATATATATATATATATAAATTCCAACCGTGGATGAAGGAAAGTTATGGAGTTATCTGAAAAAAGAAAAAAAATTCCACCCGTGGATCAAAGAAACTCGTGGTGTTATTGAAAAAAAGAAAACTTGAAAGCCGTGGTGTTATTGGAAAAAAATTAGATCTTCTTACTTTTATTATATCAATTGTAACACCTGAAATATGTTGACATAGGCGAGTACTCGAATTTCATTTGCATTGACCAGAAACAAAGAGTTATAGACACTAAAGTGCCATGGCGATAAGATTTAGGTAATTCTTATTGGTTCTTTTAAGAAGACAATAGGTTCAAAGATGCAGGAACTTTGCGTTTTTGAGATGCAGTTTTGTCCAACAGTACATTTCAGAGATACCAAATATAATCCTCAACCATTATACTATTAAGAAATGTCTTGTGAAAAAGTAATATGTAGAATTTACTATGTAAATATATTGCAAAATCATTATGATAAGTTAACATTAAGGTTATAATAAGAAAATAGGAAATTTTGTTAAATAGAATTATATCATTAAGAAATAAAATTTTAAATATGTAATCTGTATAATTTACCATGTTAATGTAATGTAAAATCATTGTTGTAATAACATTAATATTAAGGCCATAGTAAGAAAATTGTACCCTTACCCAAATAAAATTGTGGATAAACCACAATTTACATTAAATTTACATTACTCTTACTAATACTTAACTTTCTAAATTATTCCCTAACATGGTTGGTTAGGTAGCTAACTGCCCTCACTCTTCTTTCACCCATCTCACCTATCAACTAATATATATAATATAGATATATATTATTATATAATATATATATATATAATTATATATATATATATATATATATATATATATTCCTGTGACTTAAACACGTAAGCTCTCGTCTTACGATGAATGGAAAATGGGAATGTAATCACACTTAAACATAAACCATAACAACCTCCAAGACAGCATATTATACTATCGTGAAGCTTATTTACTCTTTGCAATTATATTCCCATAAAAAAAAAAAAACTATTTTACGAAAGCCAAGGAGCACCTTCCACCTCTCAGAGCTTATTTAACGTCAATTTTAGATAATTCAAAAGAAAAGTTTTTTTTTTTTTTTTCCTCCTTTGCGAAGGCCAAGAGACACTGCATATCTAGACTCCTTCCTTCCTTGCTTCCTTCCTCCCCACCGCAAGAATGTGATATCACGAACTGTTAACGCAGAGCAGAAATGAAACTAGAAATGACTGTCATTTTACTTCGCTAATACAAGGTTTTCCTTTCGAGGAAAAATTAAAACAAGATTTCGCCCGAAGGTTCAAAACCCTTTGTTACCATTTGGTTGAGCTCCATTTTCCTGTATTCATACATATTCATGTGCTCTTACTCGTGTAAATGTATACGTCTGTTATGTACTTATGTGCATACCTAACATTATGTACACGTTACCCCTCATCAATGTGACGCCATTACTTGTTAAAAGAGTAAACGCAATTCTAAATAGATTAACTTTGTATCGTCCGTTCCGATCTCAGATATCTCTATTGAAATTTAAAAGCTGCTTAATGAATTGCCTAAGAACACAACTTCAAATGGCAGTTGAAAGTAAAGTATATACATGAATAAATTCAGGCGGATACATCTATGAAATTATACACGAAACCAAGCTCTCTCTCTCTCTCTCTCTCTCTCTCTCTCTCTATCTGTCTATATATAGATATATATATATATATATATATATATATATATATATATATATATATATATTATGTTAAGTCTATACACAAATATATCTGTAAAACGTGCATGGATGCACAGTATATATTATATATTTATTGAGCATTTTAAGTATATAAAGGACTAAGAACGAGCAGGCAAAAATTTCAATTAAAAGGGCAAACATAAATCAAATGTATAAAATTACATGAATTAAATGCACACTGGCACAACATATACTTCATTCTTACATATGTATATGCATATGGAACAGATGCAGTAAGCATAATGGAAACTACATAAGCAGACATGTATCTGCAGACTTACTACATATATAAACGAGAACATTGAATTTGGCATAAACTAAATCACCAATCTTATATAATATTCACATTCTTGAGATTAAGATTCGTTTTAAAACTGAAAATAAATCTTAATTTCATTACGATTTTGCTTACAGTTGCGATTTTTTTTTTTATTTAGTGGAATAGCTCTCAGTAAATTTCACAGGCTTTCAGACACAACGAATGCCTTTTGTCAAACAAATGACAATATGATAAGCAATCAATTACAATACGTTACGTAATCAAGTTACAACATCAACGCGCCTTCTTCCACGATCTAAGGTCCTTAATGAACGCAGACTTGCGGACTTTGAGGACTATGAAGGACTTTGAGGGACTGTTCTAAAAATAGCGTCGACGCCTGTGTGTGGACCCTGGTTCCTAAACTTTTTATTACCACGCACCCCTCTAGGTTGGTCCTTTCCTTTTTTTTTATATGTCCTCCTCCCCACCCCATGAATAAAATTCCCTCCCAGATGAAAAGGAAAATGAAAGGAAAAAGCGAGAGAGAAAGAGAAGGGGGTTTTGAGGACAGGGAGGGAGGTAAATAATTACAAAACATGGTAAGCTCAACGAGTCTAAACAGAGTAGTAGACTACAGGAAACTGACGTTACAAGGCAATGCTTTTGCATTTTTTTTTTTTATAAACTTCTAAATATTAGTTCCTCACTCTTGTTAAGAGAATAATGAATACGAGAGAAATTTCTATCTTTCCCTAGGGATCGCGCCTTCCCTCAAAATTGCTGACGGCCCCCCTCAAAGGGGGACGGGCCCCCCCAGGTTCAGAACCACTGCTGCAAATCTACTGAAAGCATGTCACGGTCAACCGCGACTGCAAAATGACTTACTATTTTCTCTGATGGAGAAAACTGCATTTGATGAAAGGGTCGTTGCAAACTAAATCGGAATTTATGTCAGGGTAGCATAAGGGTTATTTTGAGCAAGCTCGTGTCTTCGTATATAGGACGCGTCGCGTAACTTGCGAACTTCGCCGGAGGCGTCACTTCCTTTTCGTTATAGTGTCGCTGTTGTACGAGACACAATTGGACTTTGAGGGGGGGGGGGGGGGGAGCTCACTTATAATGTCAGTACTTAGTATGGTGTTTACGGATAATATGTATGTATGTATGTGTATGTATATATATATATATATATATATATATATATATATATATATATATATATATATATATATATGTGTGTATGTGTGTGCGCGCGTGTGTGTGTGTGTGTGTGTTTATTTATATATATATATATATATATATATATATATATATATATATATATATAATTTTTCCTTTCTGTACTTGCACTAATCATGTCAGTACATGGTATGGTGTTTATATAGTATGAATGTATATACATACATACATACATATATATATATATATATATATATATATATATATATATATATATATATATATATGAATAACTTGATCACGAAGTATATAAAACGTGATGCTATGTATAAATAAAGGTTTTTTCGCCACGAAGGAAAAAATGAAAAAGCGAGATAGCAAAGTACTTTCGGTCCTGTTCGGACCCTTTGCCTCAGTAAAGGGTCCGGACAGGACCGAAAGTACTTGGCTATCTCGCTTTTTCATTTTTTCCTTCGTGGCAAAAAATTTTATATATATATATATATATATATATATATATATATATATATATATATATATATATATATATATATAATATATTTCTTTTATGTATTTCCCGAGATAGACATGTTCAAGGGTTTTTGCGTTATCTATCTAGGACAATGAATAATAATGAACAAAACTAGATCGTGCTGTTCACTCCCCTTTCCACCTTAATTCATCAGTTTAGTGTGAATTAAGAGAGAGAAGAGAGAAGAGAGAGAGAGAGAGAGAGAATTTAAATTTCCCATTATCCATGCATAGATTTCGCGCAGGAGGAATCAAAAGTCCACCTAAATATCTTCCAGCGTAACGAGATACAAACGCTATGATGATCCCATTGTTTACATTCGCGTTGCCATGGCAACATCACCTGACGAGGACGGAGAGGCTGCATCGCAAGAGAACGAAGGGATGCCATGTTACTCAGTTAACCTACAGGATTTTCTGGTATTTTGTTAATAAAAGATCTTTTCGTGTCTAGTCTGCAAATGCGCTGTTATAACTAATATGTGGCAAATCTATAGGCCCATTATTATTATTATTATTATTTTTTTTTTTTTTTTTTTTTTTTTTTGTGTCTATCACAGTCCTCCAATTCGACTGGGTGGTATTTATAGTGTAGGTTCCGGGTTTGCATCCTGCCTCCTTAGGATCCATCACTTTTCTTACTATGTGCGCCGTTTCTAGGATCACACTCTTCTGCATGAGTCCTGGAGCTACTTCAGCCTCTAGTTTTTCTAGATTCCTTTTCAGGGATCTTGGGATCGTGCCTAGTGCTCCTATGATTATGGGTACGATTTCCACTGGCATATCCATATTCTTCTTATTTCTTAATTTCATTTTCAGATCTTGATACTTATCCATTTTTTCCCTCTTTCTCTTCAACTCTGGTGTCCCATGGTATTGCGACATCAATGAGTGATACTTTCTTCTTGACTTTGTCAATCAACGTCGCGTCTGGTTCTATTTGCACGTATCACCCTATCCGTGTTCTGATACCATAGTCCCAGAGGATCTTTGCCTGATCGTTTTCTATCACTCCTTCTGGTTGGTGCTCGTACCACTTATCACTGCAAGGTAGCTGATGTTTCTTGCACAGGCTCCAGTGGAGGGCTTTTGCCACTGAATCATGCCTCTTTTTGTACTGGTTCTGTGCAAGTGCCGGGCATTCACTTGCTATGTGGTTTATGGTTTCATTTTTCGTATTGCACTTCCTACATATGGGAGAGATGTTATTTCCGTCTATCGTTCTTAGGGCCTGATCTTGTGCCGCTGTTATTATTCCTTCAGTTTCCTTCTTTAGCTCTCCCCTCTGTAGCCATTGCCATGTGTCATCGCTGGCTAGTTCTTTAGTCTGTCTCATGTATTGTCCGTGCATTGGTTTGTTGTGCCAGTCCTCTGTTCTGTCAGTCATTCTCCTGTCTGTATATTTCTGGGTCTTCGTCTATTTTTATTAGTCTTTCTTTCCATGCACTCTTTAGCCACTCGTCTTCACTGGTTTTCAGATATTGCCCCAGTGCTCTGTTTTCGATGTTGACGCAGTCCTCTATACTTAGTAGTCCTCTCCCTCCTTCCTTTCGTGTTATGTTATAGTCTGTCCGTATTTGCTCTTGGGTGTAGTGCTTTGTGTATTGTCATATGTTTTTTCCTGTTTTCTGATCTATGCTGCGGAGTTTCTGCCTCCGTCCATTCCACTATTCCTGCGCTGTATCTGATTATTATTATTATTATTATTATCATTATTATTATTATTATTATTATTATTATTATTATTATTATTATTATTTCTATCACAGTCATCCTATTCGACTGAGTGGTTTTTATAGTGTGGGGTTCCGGGTTGCATCCTGCCTCCTTAGGAGTCCATCACTTTTCTCACTATGTGAGCTGTTTCTAATAGCCCACGCTTATTATTATTATTATTATTATTATTATTATTATTATTATTAGTGCATCAGCTGTATTCAGCTTATATAGAGTTTTCTCTATCTTTCTAACAGCTGATTTTTCAGGGTTACTGCATTTTACCAGTAACCAACTGAAGTTTCTCCTTTTTTGGAGTGATTAGAAAGATGGAGAAAACTGAATGCGGCAATAACATTTAACACTACGCTTGAAAGAGGGTCTACTACCTATATTACTATTATTATTATTATTATTATTATTATTATTATTATTATTATTATTATTATTATTATTATTATTAATGAACTAAACAAACCTTCATATGAGAAAAGTTATAGCCAAGGAGGCTATCTTTGAATAGAATGAATAGTACTATGCCTGAAACAGGCAAATAGCTACAGAAAAGGAATCGACAACAGCAAGATCAAAAACAATAAAGTACCTACGACTGTAGTAAAAGTTAAGAATATCTTAGTTTTACCAGACCACTGAGCTGATTAACAGCTCTCCTAGGGCTGGCCCGAAGGATTAGATATTTTTACATGGCTAGAAACCAATTGGTCACCTAGAAACGGGACCTACAGCTTATTGTGGGATCCGAACCACACCATATCGAGAAATGAATTTCTATCACCAGAAATAAATTCCTCTGGTTCCGCGTTGGCCGAGCCGGGATTCGAACTTCGGACCACCGGATTGGCAGCCGAACGCGAAAACCACTCGTCCAGCGAGGAACTAGGACTGCAGTAAAAAGTGTCGAAAAACATATACCATATGACACCCACTGACGTCATCACAATTCTTGCAAGGTTTCTTGCATAGGAGAACCAATGTTGAGTAAATATTTCAGTTATTTTTCTATACATACATACATATATACATAGAAGAAACTGGCGTAAAAAGAACAAAACTCAATGGCTAATATATTTTTGTAGTAAAATAAAATATTTTCCATTTGTTAAAATAATTTTTTTGTATTTGTTGCCTCTCCTTTTAGGAGGCGTCAAAACCACCTTCTTCCCAGTGAAACAAATAGAAGGAAACTACCTCCAAAAATCTTATCATGTGATAAGATTTTTGCGGTTCAATTTTTTTTCCAGTCCTACTTCATGTGTCAAGACAAAAGATGAACAGCGATGAAATATGCTGTACTTCTTGAAGTTCCTTTTGTGATTAAACACTTTAAGGTAAAATTGCTGACACAAGACATGAAAATCCACTCGTTGAAAGAATGATTAATTTCCACTTCTTAACATATTCTTCTGCATCAAGACTACCATGCCCTTATCTTACTAGGTCTGATTGAAGAGATAAAACGAAGACGGAGAAAAAATGGGGTTTAATAAGAGGGAACTAATGAAATTACTCTTAACAGATGAAAAATTTATAGGAATCAGGGAAAACGTCATCCGAGAGTGAGTACCAAAGTTGATCCATTCAATAAATGTTGAAGAGTGCTATCCAAATATAATAGCAAAATTCCAAAAAGGGAAGAAAGGAGCCAAAAGACAATTGAAGCAAATTAGAAATGTCAATGAAATCACCGGCCGTTGCAAAGGAGATTGGAAAATTTAAGCTAGTACGCAATCTCTCAAAGAAAATTTTGGAACCACCTATACACCTCCAACTGGTAACAGAAAAATTCAGTAACATTTTCCTCAAAAAGAGTCAACGATTAACCTTGAGAAGTTACAGTGACATCTCCACATTCAGACATGTTCCCAAGAGTAGTCAGGCGAGTTTAATTATGCTGAACCTTGCCCGCTGGACTGGTGATTTGAATAACCGGAAACTGCAGCTATTTTTCTACAAGAGCGAGTCGGTTGCAAAAAAAAAAAAAAAAAAAAAAAAAAAAAGAAAAAAAAAAAAAAAAAACAAAAAAAAAAAAAAAAAAAAAAAAAAATTCTTTTATTAATTAAAATCTCTCCTTTCTAGTCTTTAAGTACACAAAATGTCTATCTACATAATGGACTCTGTCCTTTCTGCCTTTGTTCAGAGAGGTCTCGAACCGGGAACTTTTTTTCAGAGACATAAATAATCTTTTTGGTCACGGTATAATTATATATTACTATATAATATATATAATATATATACTATATATATAATATTAATATAGAATATATATATAATATATTCACCGTTGAGATAAAATTTTTGTTCTGGACGATGTATAGGTTGAACTTTCCACACACCGAACAGATCATAACAGACAAGAGAGAGAGAGAGAGAGAGAGAGAGAGAGAGAGAGAGAGAGAGAGAGAGATTACAAAAAAAAAAATCCAATCACAAACTTTGAACTCCCTTCTGCCACATTATGATTTATCCATTCAAGTATCCTGCGTTTCCTGACCGGAATAATGACTCGCAATCGCTGCTGTGTCTCCCTTCACAACGGGGCCTTTTCCTCATAAACCAGCTCCATAAACTTTTGGCCTCTTCGCCTCCCGTCCTCCGCCGGGAGGAGGAGGAGAAGGAGAACAGACCTCGAGTCCGTCGAGAGTAATGTCTTCGGCGGCCTCTCGGCGAGGGGCCCCTCTCGCTCGGGAGAAGGTAATGGCAGCCTACCTTATAAGTAATGTTTCCATACCTCACGAACGATGCTCTCCGTCTCCTAACTCGAGCCAGCGCACCCTGTAACTAGTGCCATCAGAGCATTTGTAAGTACACCTCGGAACAAAGGCTCTCACACCGATCTCGACCTCCTGAGGACTGCTCCTCCTCCTCCTCCTCCTCCTCCTCTTTCCATACAATACCAGGTGCAGCTGGAAGCGTGACACAGCCGTTAACCATCCGGGCCAGGAAGTTAGGCATCCTACTCGGTATTTAAGAGTCATGCACGCTGGGAACCCTCTGTAATCAGGTGGAGGTCATATCTGCTTATTTTCTATTAGGGAACGGGAATGAGGTGCAATTATATCCATTACCGATTTTGTTACTGAAATCGCTGTCAGTAACAGAATACTGCTCTCTAGTATCCTGTGCGAAGTGACCTCGAACATACCTGATTTCGTATTAGAATTTAATTCCCGGATACCACAAATAACATTAGGATGCTTAGAAGCAATGATCTCACGAAATGATGCTTTGGGAATTGAAAGGTGCGACCATTGTTAAGGCTCTATTACTGGTAACAAATTAATATTCCGTCAAATTATACTACTAGTTAGTGACTGGATCTAATTAAGAAATCTGTACATTGCATATAATCCCCTACGGAAATTACAACCCAATCGGTTATTAAAAACGCGAAATAGATAGCCTATTGCTATGAGAGACAGGAGATACAGATCGTTCACCCACAATCGTATTTACCCCTTGTTTAGTTTCAACATTATGAAATTGAGTATTGTCATATAACCTATTTGTGACACCACAAAAAAGTTACATTTTATAATATTTACGAACTGGGCAAAGTGAATTCTGATGAAATACGAAATTTATGTAGTTTAAAAATAATTAAATGAATGACAGAATTCGGTAAAATTTTAGGAAATGAATTGCGACCACGATAGCATTCCATCTAAAAGCTGTTGAAGAAAAGAGAATAAAACCACTGTTTCGAAACTCACTTAAATTCTCTTACACTCTTCCTCTCCCCAGCACCCGTTCCTCTCCCCCCTTAAAAGAAGAAGAAAAAAAAAGCCATTGGAAACGGATCAGCGAACGAAACGTTCCGCATGAGGGGGAAAAAAAAGAAATAAAAAAAATTCTTTCACGGCGCATACCCAAACAATTAATCGTGTTTACCTCCCCCTGAATTTCGACTGCCTTTCAGCAATATATATATTCGAACTAAATAAATAAATAAATTGGCCTGTAGGCAGCAAGACCGAAAGAAACGAGTTCGTAAAACAAACGGGGTAATTTCCCCCCAGAAGTTTGCGGAGTTAAATTTTAAAAAACGGTGTAAAGTTCACGTGGAAACGCGTTTTACGCATAAGCAATTGCTCCCCGCCGAATCTAAGTAGGAATTCTACAGCTTCCCGGCAAAGTTGTTTTAGGCAGCGGCAGCAGCAGCAGGGCTGTTCGGGTAAAAGCAAGAGCTCCTTTTTTTTTTTTTTTTTTTTTTTTTTTTTGCGGGAAGCGCTGAAATACATACGAAAGTGGATTATGCTACTACTAAAGTGTCTACACGAGAACTGTCGTCCTTTGTACGTTCCGCAATTGCTTAAACATTTCAAAATTGATTACCATTATGTATTGTACGTTAAGTTGATGCTTGTCAGCAATATGGAGATGTAATACTTATTATTATTATTATTATTTTTATCATTATTATTATTATCAACAATATTAAGGTATATTTTTATCATTATAATTATTATCAATAATGTTAAGGTATATTTAGTATTATTATTATTATTAATTATTATTATTTCATTATTTTATTATTATTATTATTATTATTATTATTACTCCTGTCAACATGTTTTAATTGTAACTCTTCATTATTTGTATCTAGCTTCTCTATCTCTGCATTTGACGCTGAGGTGAAATAACGGATATTATTATTATTATTATTATCATTATTATGAATTTGCAAACGTATATACAGGTACATACATATACGCATTTGTAAAGGTCTATGTATACGTTATCTTCGTGTACAGAATCAGGTATATGTATGGTTATGGAAATGTAAAAACATATAATAATAATAATAATAATAATAATAATAATAATAATAATAATAATAATAATAATAAGTATCAAGACCTGAAAACAGAAATAAGAAGGATATGGGATATGCCAGTGGAAAATGTACCCATAATCATAGGAACACTCGGCACGATCCCAAGATCCCTGAAAGGAACCTGGAAAAACTAGATGATGAAGTAGCTCCAGGACTCATACAGATGAGTGTGCTACTAGAAACAGCAAACGGCGCACAAAGTGAGAAAAGTATTATTATTATTATCATTAAGAGGCCCTGACCACAACGAAGTCATATGTTGTTTCTACGTTGTATGTTCCATGTATATGGCCATGAGCTGAAATAAAGCTTATTATTATTACTATTATTTGTCATTATTATTATTATTATTATTAAGCCCTGACCACGACAAGTGTACCAAGGGAAAGATACACACACACACACGCACACACACACACACAAACATACACACGGGGTTCCAAGAGGAACTCTCACACTTGACGAAACCAAACACAATCGACCATAGTGACGGGGCCGGGGGCGGAATCACATCTTTTTCTGCGGTCATAATTGATGGCACCCTCAAGACCCGCCATGCTTCTTCATAACTCCTGGAGGACGGAGGCTGTTCATCGCAGGTCATCACCATCCACTTGTAATGCGCCACCAGACCCTCCGCTTAACCACAACCACGCAAATTGGGGGACCCTCCCGCCTCTATTCCCTGGGCTTCACTACATCAACCTTTCATGCCCACAACCACCACTAAAATACCCCTCTCCCTCTCCTCCTCCCCCTCCTCCTCCTCCTCCTCCTCCACTTCTTCTTTTTTTGGGAGAGGTTCTTGAACGAACTGTGGACTAGGCACTTGGCTTCCTCTACCTTCTCCCCATTCCCATCCCTCTCCCCCCCCCTCCCCCTTCCCCTCCCCCTCCCCTCCCCTCCCACATACACCACTCTCCTGCCAAGCATGATGTAACTTTTACCTCAAATACACCTCGAGTCTATGATCTCCTCTTCGCCTTCTTTTCTTCTTCTCATTCGTGAGCTGAGGAAACTAAAACCATCTTTAAGGATGTAGCCTACATGCCCCCCTCCCCTAGACAATTCTTCATAGTCACTTCCCATTCAATACATATTGCACCATTTACTTCTACTTAGCTTTTCCAGACGCCCAAAATATACGACCACCGCCCATTCCATACATATTTTATCATTTACTTCTAATTCGTATTTTTCCGGACACATCTTCATATTTTCCAGACCCCTCTTCTTTCCAAACGTATTATATCACTTACTTTTAATTCGCTTTTCCAGGCTTTTTCATAGTCACATCCCATTCCAAACATATTGTATCATTTACTTCTAATTAGCTTTTCCAGTTCCCTCTTCATAGTCAAATACCATTCAAAACATTGTATCATTTACTTTTAATCGGCTTTTCCAGACCCCTCTTCATAGTCACACCATTCTATACATAATGCATTGTTTACCGCAAATTCGCTTTTCCAGGCTCCTCTTCATGGTCACATCCCATTCCAAACGTATTGTATCATTTACTTCTACTTCGCTTTTCCAGACCAACTTCATACTCGCATCCCATTCCATACCATTTACTTTTAATTCGCGTTTCCAGGCCCCTCTTCATAGTCACATCTCATTCCAAACACATTGTATCATTTACTTTTAAGTCGCTTTTCCAGGCCGCTCGTCATAGTCACATCCCATCCCAAACGTATTGTATAATTTACTTCTAATTAGCTTTTTCCAGATCCCTCTTCATAGTCACATCCCATCCCAAACATATTGTATCATTTACTTCTAATTCGCCTTTCCAGACCCCATCTCCATAGTCACAACATTCTATACATATTGCATCGTTTACTGCAAATTCTCTTGTTCTCCAGTATCACCTTCGTCTTATTCATAGCCCAGCACTTACGACCCTCGACGAGTTGCCTCCACTGCAAAGTACATCGTAACATTTCCTACATTTCCTGCCCTGATGTTAAACGACCCTCGATTTGTCTCTGACGGTTTGCGTTCACGCTCCCCGGCCACATTAAAATCTCCCGGGCCAAGTAACCAGCCACATTTTATTTCAAGAATATTTCGCGCCATCATGTATTCAACGCGCGCATTTACATAATGCGCCCAGGCCTCTCGGACTGTTATTTATTTTAGTGCCATGATCACACGCCTTCGCTGATTATCACCATTATCACACGCCATTCTTTTCGGTGAGTGAATGTTCGGACCGGTGCTGTCCTCCGTTTTATTTGGTTTGGATATTCAATTATCCACACGTGCTGATATAAACCTGTATATTTCCTAAGATTCGTTTACGTAAAGCAACTTTGTTTTGTTTTGACGAATGCTGATTAAACTTCGGGCTCACGGCAAAAAAAAAAAAAAAAAAAAAAAAAAAAAAAAACAAAAAAAAAAAAAAAAAAAAAAAAAAAAAGCATTGAAATTATGACATACTTCTCCGAATCTATAATAAAAATGAATATATAAAAAGTTTTTAAAACACGCATTTATCAAAATGCACTAAAAAGTGGAAAATATATATATATATTTTTTTTGCGCCACCAGGATTTTCCTACAATTAATCATGTCTATAAAAATAAAAGCGTGGTCTCCAAACATGGAAGGAAATGCTACAAGAAAAGAAATATATATTATTTTATCCCTTGTAGCGTTTCCTTCCATGTTTGGAGGCCACGATTTTATTTTTGTAGACATGATTAATTGTAAGAAAATCCTGGCGTCGCAAAAAATGTATTTTCCACTTTTAGTCCATTTTAATAAGAGCGAGTTTTCAAAACGTTTTTTTTTTAATCTTTTTTAGTTTTGACATATTGTAACCGATTTATGATTGTAGCTAAAGAAATTGATATCCTGTAGAGCTAAAGAGGGTTTGAAAAATCCGTTTTTTTTTTCACCAAGTCAAAGAAGTTGTGAAAATCTGAAGAGTTTTAGACAAATCTTAAGATACTGGGAGAGGTCACTGTAGGGTCACTAGAGGTCACAGCTGACCTACTGATCATGTAAGGTTGTATTGTCACCGGGATAGAGTAAACATACAAAATTTCAAGTCCATCGGACGAAGGGAACAGGTCGAAAATTGAGTTACAATAAAAAAAAAAAAAAAAACAAGACATATAAACATACACAAATGCAAGCTGAATAAAAGAGTATATACATCATAAAAAAAAACTTGAACACACATCATATTCAAAACCATTTTCCCATTTCATTTCAAGGTGTTACGGCATCTGGTTAGATTAAATAAAAAAAAACGCTAATATAACATGAGAGAACAAAGAAGACAAGACTATAAAGTGTAGAGATTTAACACCGATAGTTCAATAAAGTTTCCACTACGGTGTGAATCACCACTCTCTCAACATTCCTCAAGAATGATGAATCCTGAGAGACGCCAGAATTACGAAGGCATAAAATACCAAACCAAATTTGATTTAGGTAAACGGTAATTAGCAAAGCAAAATTCTGGTGGAAAAAAAAAATCTTGGGTAACTAGATAAATGTACGACGAGTAAAATCTGGAACAACAATTTTCGATCGTGTTAATAACATGTTGGATGATTGGTTGAACAAGGTCATATAGAAACGAAGAAAAAGAATGTTCAACTCTTATTATTTCCCGTCTTGGCCGTTGGTGTCAGTTTTCGGCAATTGGAATATGTTTCTATTTGAGTATTTACGTCAAAATACGTAGTAATAAACCAAGAGGGCTTCTTTTTTCTTCTTCTTCTTCTTCTTCTTCTTCTTCTTCTTCTTCTTATTATTATTATTATTATTATTATTATTATTATTATTATTATTATTATTATTCAGAAGATGAACCCTATTCATACGGACGCAAGAGAAGGTAAAGAGAAATACGGAAGGAGAGATCTTACCCATAAAAAAATGTATAAATTAATAAAATAAAATTGGCCGAGAGGCAGGTGAATTAATATATGCTGAATCGATTTACGACGTAAGTGTACCTGATCTACATCAATGTGATAAAACATCGAATTTAAAGGGAGAAGATTTTAATCAACCGTAATGACCGTTGCACGACGAGTGAGGATCTGGTTTTAATATTATTATTAGTAGTATCAGTTATTCAATCTTCCAAAGAATATGGCGCTTGCTATAGTAGATTCACATCAACCTTGCACTTGATGTCTAGGCCAGTCCCTTACGACGCTCCTGATTGGCTGTTGATAAGCTAATCACAGGGCTGGAAACTCTCAGTCTCTCTCGAGAGTTCACATGGGTAGGATCTATGTTCCACCTCTCCTGAGGGATATGCCTTTCAAAAGTATCCATCAGGAGAGGTGAACATACATCCAGCCTATATGAACCATCCCAAACATGTGTGTGTATGTGTGTGTATGCATGCGTGTGTATGAATCAGTGAATGTTGTTGTCTGTGCGTAAGCCTTATAACTGTTGTTGTCAGTGTGAGTCATAAGTCATAACAGATACTTCTTTGTAAAAAGATGTTTCTCGCACTCTCTGAATTCTTTTTTTGATACTATTGACTTTGTAGATAATATATCAAGTTGTTCACAGATTCTCCGGTGAAATATGACCGAAACTGACGAACATGTGTGCCAAGGAAATCTCCACCTTTAAAATTAGGTTTAGCTAAAAAGAAAAAAAATATTCCTTTTGTATATCCATGTCTATTGGATATACATGAGGACATGAGGGTATTCTGCTTGCAAATTTACGTCTTGAAAAAGGACCAAACATTGCTTTCTTTGTTTTTCCAGCTAAAATTACTTTTGAATCAGCTTAATTTACCGGACACGATCATTCCAAGGAGATGTGGAACAGTACCATACCAGTAGGCAGAGAGAACACACGATGACCAGCGCTGCGCATAAATTTGCATGTTGAAAAGGGAACGGTGAAGACGCCCATCCCTGCCACACCATCCTTCGCAGAGGTCTAATCGCACAGCAGGAACAAATAACAATTCCCAAATATTTGTACCGGTACGCTCAACGGCCTGAATTGCAATACAGTTATCCGGGACAGAAGGGACTCTGTAAGACGCAAGATTCGTTTGTCACATTTTTCTAGAAAACGCATCTTCAGAATACAAAAATCTTACGAGAGATGGGTTTCATCCTCTGAACAACAACAACAACAACAACAACAACAATAATAATAATAATAATAATAATATCTATATAAATCCGCCCAGTGACCGCGCAACAGCATCCATCCCTGAAAACTAGCAATACAGGACATTTCCTAGTTAAGGTATTGATACCAGTGTACAACAGAATAAGAAAACCAAGTTGGCAACGACGAGGAATACCTACCATATACAATATTCCAATAAAGAACACAAGCATTAATTATATATTCTTCAACTATCATATAAGACAAACTAAAAGCGATTAGAAGCGTAACATTTACAAAGTTCATAAACACTCTGGCAATGAGAATTTTATACGGCTAACCTAAAAATATAAATGATATAGCAACAAAATCAATTGTTGATAAAAACACTGCCATTTTGTTGATCACCGGCTATTTGTATTGTTTGTGGATGTGTTATAAACACAACAATACCTGCCAAAATATAATTGTTCTTTTGAAAAATAAATTAGAATCACAAAAGATGTATATTAAATGTAGATATACAAGCAATATTTCCAAGTATGTAACTAAAGAATGTTTAAACTATACGTTTTGATTTTTATTTATATTGATTTTGTAGCAAAATGTTATTCAAGTTTATATTTATATTTTTGTATTAACAGAATTATCCAAATAATGTAAATTATTGGAATGTAATTGTATTTTTATAATAAAAGATAAATAAAAAACAAAATATATGTAATATTTACAACAAACTGCTGCTAATAATTTCGGTTGTTTTATGAGGTCTCCACACACTATCCTTTAAACGATAAATAAAATATCCAAAATCAAACAGTCTGAGAAGAGAGAGAGAGAAGAGAGAGACTTTGAAACCCATCACCTCTCCCTCGTCCATCTCTCAGATTGGAAGGCCGGACTGGGGTCATCACATGGTGAAATCACCCATATGGGGGCCGGGTGACCACCGAATACATTTTCAATCTTTTGAGAAGTTGGTCCCCCTTTTTTGTCATTGACTTGAATATGTGTTCTTTTTTTCGCCTTCTTATTCGAGGGAGAATGTTTCCCAATTCAATGGGAAACATGATTTTTGTATTTCACTGTTTCGTTTTGCAAGATTTTTACTGTTTTTTTTATGGATATTTTTCACTTCGTGTAGATTAATGATGAAGCGTTGTTCTTCGTTCTTATCTATTTTATTCAGGCATAATTTCAGTGTCATTCTTTAGGTATCCAGCAGTAAATAGTTATAGTATTTTTGTGAAGTAAAAATTATCTGAATACTTGGGTTAATCCTATAAATAAAATTACTTAAATCTAAAATCATAAAATTATTCAAGCTGCCTTGGATGAAGTTTGGAAGACTCCCAGGTAATCATAATGACCTATATGGTCATTGTTTTGATGCTTAAAAAGATACTCAATTCAACAGATAATTGAAAGTAGTCCAAATTTGAGGAAAAACTTCATTTTCACGTATAAAAATATTCGTTCCAGATTCGTACTGAGTAAGTATTTTGATAATCCATGTATTTTATCAGCAATTTATAAATTTCATCAATGAAAGATTTTACGCTTTTCAGAATATTAACCAACAGTTTCTTTCTTACTGTTTACTATGTTGTTGATTTTGATTAAGCTGACCTAGTGTCAACACGGGCTCTTGCTCAGTGTTTACTAATTACCAAGTGGGAAAATTTCTAGCAGTAATGATGCATTGCGATGTTCTACACTCTCTTACGAGTTTTGAGATGACTGAATGAAACTGTTCCCTTACACAACCCAAGAAGTAATTGCTGTTATTTCCTTATTACAGCTCAATGAAAGAACTTAGATTAAAGGAAACCTTAATTCACAGATATTAAAAACAAGCAACTTCAGTCAGTTCGGGTTAATCATCTCTCTCTGTTTCCCACATAACTATTTAAATTCGTGTGTTCTATAAATTGTTACAGTTTATTCAGTCTTGTGAGTAAATGTTGCACCCATTTTCAGACTGAGCAGTTTGTCCTACCATCATCATCATCATCATCCTTTTATTACATTACATTATTATTATTTATTATTATTATTATTATTAATTTTATTCTTATTAGATTATTATTATTATTAAACCAAACAAAAACTTCTTTCAGTTTTCTTCTGAAGATTGAAAAAGAAACCCACAAAATCACTGTGTATAACGTGTTTACTTATAAGTATTTACATTTTATTTTACTCCACACTCGAGTACTTTCAAGGCCTGGGTCAAGACCTAGCAGTCTTCTGGGCCTTGACCCAGGCTAACAACCTACACATCTCTTGAAAATGGGACTCAGATGAGGCCTGAAAGTACTTGAGTGTGGAGTAAAATAACATGTAAATACTTATAAGTAAACACGTTATACACAGTGATTTTGTGGGCCTCTTTTTCAATGATTATTAGTATTATTATTAAAAAAATAAACCCTATTTATAAGGAACAAGCCCACCAAAGGGGCCACTGACTTGATATTCAAATTTCGGAAGAAGAATAAGGGGTTGAATTGAAAGAAGTAACAGAGGAGATCAGTTTTTGGAAAAACGGATAAAGTAACAAATTAGTAAATAAATAAAAATGAAGCTAAAACAGTAAAATACAAGTTGAATCCTGTTAGGGTAATAAATTTCAAGATGTTAAAATCCACTTAGGGACATTCGATCCCCAAGGATCCCAAGGGACTGGCTAGTACTGAACATGGCCAAACAGTGACTCACCTACGCTGTTTCGCCATGTTTAGTACTATAATAGATTCATATCAGCCGTGCATCTGATGTCTAAGCTAGTCCCTTACGGCTCTCCTGATTGGCTGTTGATAAGCCAATCACGGGGCTGGAAACCCTCAGTCTCTCTCGAGAGAGTTCACATAGGCAGGATGTATGTTCCACCTCTTGAGGAATACGTCTTTCACCAGTATCCCTCAGGAGAGGTGGAACACACATCCTGCCCACGCGAACTCTCGAGAGAGATTGAGAGTTTCCCACCCTGAGATTGGCTTATCAACAGCCAATCAGGAGCGTCGTAAGGGACTGGTCTAGACATCAAATGCACGGCTGATGTGAATCTACTATAGGTAGCCTCTTGGTGATCAAATGTCCATAAGTGGATCTTGCTATCTCCCTGAAACTTCAGGCAGTTCGCGAAATGCCTGGTTTCACTATCTGCCTGTAACACACACACACACACACACACACAGACACATATATATATACATATATATATATATATATATATATATATATATATATATATATATATATATATATATATATATATATATATAAACGGACAGATAAACATAAGCAAAATAGAAATCTCTTTAGCAAATTCTCCCACACACACGAGGAAATTAAGATGTATTAATGGAAACATCTTTCTGTGCACTTCAAAATAAAAGTAACTGAAACAGTCTTTTTTTTGTCTTTGGCCAACAGTAAGATCAATATTATACAAATTGACTTACACTTAATTTTTACATTCATTCCTGTTCTTAGCTTACTTCTGACTATCTCGCTCGTAATCTCTGTACAGCTTTAATCTATGAACGCTAAAATACCGACATTTACCATCTACATTCCTGTACCGTAAATAGGAAGCAACGGTACGTTCCTCAGGAAGCAACGGTGCACTCCTCAAAACCCAAAATGAAAATAATTTTTTTTATGATGCCAAAGATAATCTCATCTGAATACTGAAAAACAACACATGATGGCAGCAATGATAAAAGCAATACTGAACCTAAATACGGATAATTTAGCGTCATTATTAACAAACCAATATGAAAACGATGTTTACTCTGACATAAAAGCTAACCATTAAAATCTTTAAAGAATCTTCTTTCACTGACATCCGGAATGTAGTTTCCAAAAAGGAATATTTATTGGACAAAATTAAGTCATACATTCATTCTTTAAAATTCAATGGTATTGAAAAGAAATAAATAAAAAACTAACCATTTTTAAGCAGCCTATGGAACTAATTTATTTAATAAGATTGGTGACAATGAAGGAAATAATGTACAATGTTATAATGTTAGTAATGTAAAACAATTAGTGTCAGTTGTAAAAAACCGAAATATACATAGTCTTAAACATATTTTTAGCATCATTAGAGAATCTCATACTATCAAAAAAATAAAGAGCAAAATAAGACGATATAAAAGAAAAACTCTGTTAGCCACTTAATGAAACTATTTTGAAACCCCCCAAAAATCTTATATCAATAGATAAAATAAGATGACAATCAAGAACTAAAATAACTCAATATAAATAATCGAAAAGGAAATCTTTTTTGTTTTAAAAATTCCAGATCTGTCGGTTTCTCTTCCTTTTGCTCATCTTCCGTCGAGAGAGAGAAGAGAGAGAGAGAGAGAGAGAGAGCATCTCTCCCTTTTAGATTTAGTGTAGTGTCCCCTTCTCCCTTATGCCAGTCTGGAACACAAGAACAATTTAACAGTATTGAACAAAATGCTAATTCGTAAACCCCGAAAGAGACTCTCCCCCAGCCCCGCCACCTCCACCTCCCCATCCCCATCCCATCCCCCTTACCACCCCTCCACTTTTTTCCCGCCCCTCCCTCCCCCCCAAGAAAACTCGACTCTCAATCACATCGTACTACTTAGGATGAGATTCTCATATCGCCCTCTGCCAGATAAGCCCTTACCGTCTTTTCAGAAACAATCAAGAATATACATTTTCCAGATAGAAAAATTTTTGCTTCCATCCAGAGTAATTTCCAAGGAGGGTAATTTTCCGGGCAATTTTGCATCGATCCAGGGCGACGTTGGGTAGACACGGCCAAGCCGAGGAAGTTGGGAGAGAGAGAGAGAGAGAGAGAGAGAGAGAGAGAGAGAGAGAGAGGTGGAAAAACAAGATGGAAAAGCAATGGGGAAAACGGATACAGAGAGAAAGAGAGGAGGGTGAAACAGGGCGAAAAGCAATGAGAGAGAGAGAGAGAGAGAGAGAGAGAAAGGTGACGACGAGAGGAAAAAGCAATGGGGAAGGAAAAGAGTACAGAGAGAGAGAGAGAAGAGAGAGAGAGAAGAGAGAGAGGTCGACGGAGAGAAGAGAAGAGAGAAGAGAGAGAGAGAGAAGGATAACAACGACAGAAATCAATTTGGGAAACAGTGCCTCTTCATATTTTGTCTTTATCGTAATGTTTTCTGGCAGTTACAAAGTACTGTGGCAATGTATTGAGATATAACGCGCGTAACTGGAAAAAAAAAACACCATAACAGATGTAAATCGTCCATGAAAGGCAGAAGATTCTCATCATTACACTGAAGGATACAAAAGCGACTAAGTGTACTCTTTAGGAGGCTAATTTACTCTCATCTGATCGGCTCCTTCAGCTTTAAGTGGGAATTATCTTTCCTTGCTTCGAGAATTGATTCCTTGTCTGAGGAAGGAGTCTGCTCACTCACTGCTCTTTATACAGTGCAATGGAAAGCTGACTGATTGATTGACTGACTGACTGACTGACATGTATTAAAACCATGAGGTTACTGAAGCCGTAAAAAGTCTATTAAAAGACTCAACATTTGCCTCCATCTTGGATTTGTTTTAACCCCGTCCTCTGCTCACCTTCCTCCCTGTATTTTACACTTACTATTTTGGATATTGTTCTCGGAATTTTTTTGGGCTTGTGCTTCCTGCTTTCTCTAAAGATGCTGCAAGGAGGTCACAGACAAAAGCGAACGAGTTTATAAGATCTTCCTTCCTCAGTGTTTAAAAATTATTTTATCTGGCCTTTTAAAGGTAAGGAAATATCATCATCTAAGGGTTAAGTCATATTGTACAGTTTCCTTACAAGATAGGGACTGTTTGAGTAGGCGTGTCTTAGTCTCAACAGTATTTAAAAAAATACTAACTTAAAATTAATTGAAAACCGAAATCGAGTTTTCTATACAGAGTAAAATGCTGTATGAAACTCTCAGCCGACAATGGAGGCCTCTGTTGTGCGGTGCCAGACGCATGATTATGTCTAACTTTAACCTTAAATAAAATAAAAAAAAACTATTAAGACTAGATGGCTGCAATTTAGTAAGTTTGAGGATTAGAGGGTGGACGATCAGCATACCAATTTGCAGCCCTCTAGCCCAGTAAGTTTTGAAGATCTCAGGGCGGACAGAAAAAAGTACGGACGGACAGACAAAGCCTTCTCAATACATTTTTTTTTACAGAAAACTAAAATGAACAAGGGTTATTTATGTGAAATCGTAGATTTAAACAGTTGCAGACACCAGAAACAACTGTTGTGATTACATAAACAAGGAGTTGATTAATGGCCGTAAAAAACAGAATTTCAACAGATCCGTAAATTGAACGCAAGAATTTTAAATTGTACATCTTCGTTAATTAAGAATATTTAGCGCAAGGAATAAATTTGAATAAACAATAAGAACTTGTAACTACAAAACTTTTTATACTTCGACTTCACGGACATAACCTCAGGGAGAATGCGAATTCTCACTAGTTCCACCATAGTAGATTCACATCAACCGTGCATATGATGTCCCTTACGACGCTCCTGATTGGCTGTTGATAAGCCAGTCACAGAGCTGGAAACTCTCAGTCTCTCTCGAGAGCTCATATGGGCAGGATCTATGTTCCTCCTCTCCTGAGGGATACGTCTTTCGAAAGTATCCCTCGAGAGAGGTGCAGCATAGATCCTACCCATGTGAACCCTCGAGAGAGACTGAGTTTCCAGCCCCGTGATTGGCTTATCAACAGGATGTGAATCTACTATAGCCATACATGAGTCCTTTTTCCCTTCCAGTGGCTTTCAACGACTTGGAAGCAACAAGATTTAAAAGACCAGGAGATTATACATAATACATATCATATGTCCAACGAGTATGCTTAAATATTTATTTTCAGTAGGCTATATTTCTTGTAAATATCTGAATACATGTGTTTGCGCATTCGTAAGATGATGAGATAACTATGCCACTTAACATACAAAAAATAAAGGGGGTTGAGGGTGACTGGTTGGGACACATCACTTTGCGTACCTAAAAAGATTGATTGATTGCTTGTGTCTATTAAAAATGCCGTCACAACATCTACGTTATTGACGCCGTAATAAATTTACATTAAATACAAAAATAAAAAGTTTGAAATGAAATTCAATGAGAAATATCTAAACAAATTTATACACATAATCATATTTGCTCAAATATATCATTAATTCTAAATATATACTTTATATGCAGTTGAACTTCAATTTAAAAGAGGTTAGGTGGACAATTTGAAAGAGGTTAGATGGACAATTTAAAAGAGGTTAGATGGACAATTTGAAAGAAGTTAGATGGACAATTTAAAAGAGGTTAGAAGGACATTTAAAAGAAAGGTTTTAGAGGACAAGTTTAGAGGTAGGACGGACAATTTTAAAAAAGGGGTTTAGATGGACAATTTAAAAGAGGTTAGATGGACAATTTGAAAGAGGTTAGATGGGCACTGACAGATAGGAAATCTTACACCTTGCCTCTCTGGGAAAAGTTATTCGTTTTACTTATGGAATCCTCACTCAACAGCATTCATTAAAGCTTCCTAACTTCCCAGACAAAGATGTCTTGTGCTTTATAATATACGCACCATGTCCCCGAGCACGACTCGAATCAAATGATGCATATAATCACAGCTGTTACATGATGCAATCGCCAACGGCAGAAGCTATGAGGGAAATAGGTGTTGAAGGGTAAATAATAAGCAAGTAATTCAAGCCAATAACATACACCGAGTGACTTCTTACAGCAGTGAAGGGCAAATGAAGTTAACAATTTGATAGTAGGTTATAAAATACACTTAATTAAAACCTTAGAAAAAAGTTAAGTATATCTTAGTTTCACCAGACCACTGAGCTGCTTAACACCTCTCCTAGGGCTGGCCCGAAGGATTAGATATGTTTACGTTGCTAGGAACCAATTGGTTACTTAGCAACGGGACCTACAGCTTACTGTGGGATCCGAACCACATCGAGAAATGAATTTCTATCACCAGAAATAATTTCCTCTGATTTCATGTTGGCAGAGCGGGGAATCGAACCCGGACCCTGAGATCGGTAGTCGAGCACGTAACCGACACGTCCAACGAGGAACTACTTGAAATTCTAGAACCCGAGATTTGCTAAACCGCTTAAAGTTGCGATGACGTATGAGGAAAGCAACTTAATATACATTTTATTATTAATATTATACTCGTATCATTATGATTATACTGCTACTGTGAAATACATGTGAAACAAGCCCAAAGAGTTATTATTATTATTATTATTATTATTATTATTATTATTATTATTATTATTATTATTTATTTAACATGTGTACTAAAGGAAATCTGGAATAAACGTAAATCAAAAGGAACACAGATATGAACATATAAAAAAGCCATTTAAATATTAATAAATCAAAGTATTTAAGCATAGTTTCCCGCACATAAGTTATACCACGTGAGTTACACCGCCAAGTTTAGAATTATATATTATAACTAACAAACTAAAATGCATATTTTTACGGTATGCGTATGTTACACCAATGATCATACTGCAATCAATCTTACTGCCCTCTCTCTCTCTCTCTCTCTCTCTCTCTCTCTCTCTCTCTTTTTTTCCGGCGTCGAATCCTGTGCTTTATAATTGCAGTCAACATCTACATGTAGTGTATATGTATGTATGTACCTTTGGTTTACATAAGAACCGATATATAAAGAAATGCATAACCTCTCTTCTCTCTCTCTCTCTCTCTCTCTCTCTCTCTCTCTCGGCGAAGAAGTCTAGTACCGTATATCAACAGTAGACTTTTTTGTAAGTATGCATCTGAATGTATCTTTGGTTTATATAAGAACCGATGTATAAAGAAATACATAGACCTCTCTCTCTCTCTCTCTCTCCATCATCATCATCACCAGCCTGATTCTAGACTGTATATTGTCAGTCAATCGACGACATAAGATATAGTTTTTATCAGCGAGACAGACATGCGTTTTAAGTAACAATTTGTCGGTAATAACCAAAAATGACCGTCGTTGATTGACCGTGATTGTGAAGACCGCTTCGGGCACATAAAGCCACTTTCTGAAACTTTTAGATACGTTGGCCTGATAAGAGAGAGAGAGAGAGAGAGAGAGAGAGAGAGAGAGGAGAGAGAGAGAGAGAGAGAAAGTTGTAAATCAATTACGCAGAAGACCAAGTCATCCGATATCTATTTCACAAAATTTGGCTAGTTTCCTAAGTCACTGATTGACTCGCCAGTCTCTAATCTGATTAATTATTGGAATGGAATGGGAATAGGAATGGAATATTAAGTTTAGGCCATGGGACAAGCACTGGGACCTACGAGGTCATTCGGGGCAGGAAAGGAAATTGAGAGTAAAAGATTTGAAAGGTGTAATAGGAGGAAGAAGATCGCTGTTGCAATTTGAAATAATTGTGAGGAGGGGGTGGATAGCAAGATGAAAGAGAGATGTGTACGGAGGCACAGTAAAAGCAACGGAAGGGGTTGCAGCTAGGGGCCGAGGGGACACTGCAAAGAACCTTTAGTAATGCCTACGGCGCACCCCGTGAGGTGCGCTGACGGTACTAACCCCCAACGGAGGTGGTTAATTACTGACTGTCCAGTCCTTTACGATGTTAGTCATTGATTAACTGGTGACCTGTCTCTTTTATTAAATTAAAAACAGACTACTAACTAACCACTCTTTTACATAGTGATTGATTGATCGACAAGTTTTCTTCACCTTGTAAATGACTGATTGGCTAGTCACTAAACTATTTTTTTCTACTTTGCAAGTGATCAGCAGATCAGGAATAGTGGATTGGGGGGGCACCTGGGTATTTGGCACCCCTATGAAAATTAATGACAAAATAATAACATTGAAGATTTAAATAATAATAACATAAATGAGAAACATAAAAATGGGGAAAAAGTCTATCATAGAAATACTAAAATTCTGAGAAAAAATAACAATAACAACAGCAATAATAATAACAATAATTTTGATGAAAATAATAATGGTATCGGTTTCTCCATTATATATATATATATATATATATATATATATATATATATGTATATATATATATATATATATATATATAATATAATATAATATATATATATATATATGTATGTATATATATGTAATTATATACATATATCATAACAAACAAAGAAACATATATATATATATATATATATACAGACCAAAACATATATATATATATATATATCATATATATATATATAATGTGAAAATTGGTGGTAGACACCCTCCCCCAAATTTTCCTGGACCGGCTATTGCTGACCAGTCCTTCTTACTTGCCAAGTGATCAATAAACTTGAGATTTCATAGTCCATAACGATGCAGTCAAAGCAAAACTACTCCTTTGAAGTTGCCTCAAAAACTAATGGATTTAATAAATTAATATAATACGAACACAATGCTAAGAAAGAGCCCATGCCGACAGAATGTCAACCTATTTTTGCAAGAGTGATGGGCCAATGGAAATTTTAACACTCGCGAATTTCCTATGACTAACCTGTGAAATAGAATCATCAGGTGAACTGACATCAACTTCTTTAGAGAAATTTTGATCTGTTGAAAAGCTAGTTAAGTTTGTACCCTACTTGATCGTTTTCATGTGTTTTATACATGTTTAGTACAATTCCGGGGCAGACTATTGGAGGGAAAGTAAGCAAAATTTCAGAAAAGTAATGTATACATCTTTTACGGATACATTGTATACTTTTACTTTTAAAAAATTACTCGTATAATTATGTATATATGGATTATGCATAAAAAAAATTTTCAATAAAAAAAATACCCAGCTGATTTCTGTCGGTATTTTATATAAAATAAATGCCAGACAGGATTAGCATCCTAATGACTTTACGAGACCATTTTAATGACAAAAAGAAGTGTGGTGAACAATAAGCTGGCTACTGAACCATCTGGTTGGCTTCTCCAGACGGTCTTAATGACCCGAGGCGTTGTAGCTGTAGCCCAATGGTGCCCAAACTGGGGATAAATTAATAATTCTTCAGGGGTAATGGAGGGGTGACAGAAAAAAAAAGGTGAAGAATTTTGAAAATCAAGAAAACTCTGCGATACCTTGCATTAGGATATTTAATGTTAATTTAGTCTTAGTATGTTGCAAATGATGCCAGGCTGGAACTTTCATTTGTATCTGATGTCTAGGCCAGTCCCTTACGACGCTCCTAATTGGCTGTTGATAAGGCGATCACAGGGCTGGAAACTCTCTCGAGAGAGAGTTCATATGGGTAGGATGTATGTTCCACCTTTCCTGAGGGATACGTCTTTCAAAAGTATCCCTCAGGAGAGGTGGAAGATGCATCCTGGCTATGTGAACTCTCGAGAGAGACTGAGAGTTTCCAGCCAGGAGCGTCGTATGGGACTGGCCTAGACATCAAATGCACGGTTGAAGGGAATCTACTATAGCTTCAAGGATGCAACTCCATCCATCCCACTGATGTTCTTGACATCTTTGGCAACAGTCATTGGAGATGCACAATGTTCTAATACAGTAAATAATAGAAACTATCTCTAGTGTTTTAATTTAGTCATATATATCAATGTTGCTTAATGTGGCATGTTAAATCGGGTAACAAGCAGAAAAAGTTAGGGAACCACTGAATTCTAGCCGATCAGTCTTTCATTTAGCAAGGCCGAATGAATTCTCAAATATCAAATATCAAATTGAGTCAATGAATCAAGTGTGGAATTTGAATCACTTTCGAAATATTGTTGAGGCAAGAGTGGCGTTGATGCAAAGTTGGAAAATAACTAAGCAGAATATAAATTCGAAGATCTCTGTTCATTTTATAAGTTGCGTCTGTAATGCATATAGAGATTTTTTTTAAATTGTGAAAGGCCAGCCTGAAAAATAACAAAAAAGAGAAGATGGCAAGATGAGAAGCAACAGGAAAAGCAAAGGAAAACAATGAATAAATAAATAATAGAATAATAATAATAATAATAATAATAATAATAATAATAATAATAATAATAATAGTAATAATAATAGTACTAAAATCTGCCGATACTGAAAAGAGTATGCAATATTTCTAATAGCCAATAACCAGTATGCAAGAGACCGGTGTTTTTATCCCCCCACTCTCTCTCTCTCTCTCTCTCTCTCTCTCTCTCTCTCTCTCTCTCTCTTGTGGGTGAAATGTCACCGTTTAAAATTACTGTTTTATTTTTTGTCGGAAATTTTCTTGTTATTTCCCCTATTTTGCACTTTTACTTGCCCTCCGGGCCAACAATAAAACCGGATCTGGCGGAACTTACGCTAATCAAGAGAGATAAGGAAGGAGACAATGGAAAAGGAACGATTTGGGGTTCGAGAGAGAGAGAGAGAGAGAGAGAGAGAGAGAGAGACGCGAGGATGACTTGCATTTATAGTGTTATCTGTGTAATTTGCATATCAAGTTATTGTATATAAGAGTCGACTGAACCACTTCTATACAGGAAAGTGGCAGCTGATCTCCGAGAAACCACTTTAAATAAAATGTCAGCTCTAAAGGTGTCAAGTGTCATTGCTTCATGGTGTCATAAGAAAGTTACCGTACCAAATGTATATTTTAAGCTTGAATTTTATTTTATAGATTTTTTAAAATTTGTATATAATTATTTGGTTATTTATTTTTTGAGGGTTTATCTAGCTCTGAAAGAGCAACATTTTGCAAGGTTTCATAGCATGCTCCCGAAAAATAGTGTAGACTGAATTGATAACATGAAGTGGGAAAATATAAAGTAATATTGAACAGATTAATTTACTAACTTATTTATTTATTTATTTTTAATAACTGATATCTCTTCTTTCTGTGTTTCCCTTTACCTCCTTTTACTTCTTCCTGATGAACACCTTAATATTCTTTGGAAGCTTGAATTTGAAGTCAGTGATCCCTGTGGGCTAGTTCAATATGAATACAGTTCATTTTCTGAATAATAATAATAATAATAATAATAATAATAATAATAATAATAATAATAATAATAATAATAATGAGCCACAGTAGTGTTAAAAATAAATTTATGTACTGGTTAGAAATGACAAGGAGAGACTCTCGGATAATACTCCGTGTCCCTCATCAGTCCTACTGAAATCAATTTAAAAAATAATAAATAATCAACAATAATAATAATAATAATAATAATAATAATAATAATAATAATAATAATAATAATAGAGTCAAGAATTCTGCTTCATAGGTTGCAAAATATCGAACGACGGTATACATATTATATTTAAAATACTTTTACGGTGAGGCAATGAGTAAAAGACTTTTAAGGTCCAAAGTCTAAGTGAAGGATTCGTTCTTTTTAGAAGAAAACACTATTGCATGCGAGTATAGGACTTACACGTTTCAGAATATGGAAAAACGAATATACATTTGTTCATTTCCTGAAGGGGGAGGGGAGGGGAGGGGGGGGCGATGGGTTTTGGGATGGGAGGGATTAAAAGCATTGCTTGAAAGACTTGCAGAATTCAGAATATCAGAGAGAGAGAGAGAGAGAGAGAGAGAGAGAGAGAGAGAGATAAATGATATGAATATAGTTTGTGTTAAAAACAGTGTTGGGGAGAGATGGTAGGGGGGCAATCTTAGATGTGATCAAGGAATCGCAAAAAAGACCAACGACAGGTTTAGGAATGACAGAGAGAGAGAGAGAGAGAGAGAAGGGTAAATACACACATATGCACACATACACTTCTCCAATTGTTTGTGGGTGTGTGTGTGTGTATATCTTTTTTTGGGGGGGGAGGGGGGGAGGGGGGGGAGATGAAAAAGCATCGCGTGAAACACTCACCTCATTAAGGCAGATAGGAGGTCGAGCCATCCGGAAAAGCTTATCAGGAAGGGGTGACAGAACGACCACTAATTGTCAGATTGCGCCACTTCCTGTCTCGTTATCATGTTCAATCTCATGGAAGGCGACGATGGTTCGCCGCTAACGACTCAGTCGTAGATAGACAGATCCCACCAGAGACGGATCCAGACAAGGCCCGGAGGACGACGACGGGGAAGGAACAATTCAATTGTTACTCCTCCCGGTTTCCTTTCCGCAGTCACCTGCTTGCTTGCGATTGAATCCGGCGATAAAGCATTCTAGTCTGTTGCTCTGATAAGGGGGCTCCGGTAATTATCGGCATTCTCCTATTTCGCAATTAAGCTTTCTTTTTTCTTTTTAAAGGTGTGTGTGTGTTCAGGATATTAATAGTTTTAAACCGGATGTTTTAGCCTCGATATTAGGTAACAATTGTATCTTTTTAAAGGTATAGTTGCTGTTCCTTCATTTAAATTAAATTCGTGGTGTAAGGAACAAACAACAACAAAGAAATCTCTCTCTCTCTCTCTCTCTTCTCTCTCTCTCTCTCTCTCACACACACACACACACACACACCCAACACATGTGCTACCTGTTATGCAAAACAGCGCTACTGAATAAAAAGAAGAAGAAAAAAATGATACTTAGACAAAATCTAAACGGATAATTAACAAGTACCAAAATATTTACACCAATCATAAATCACAACTTTCATCACAACGTATTCTTTTTTATTAAAATAGAATAGTTACCCAGTGAATGGACAAATAACACCAATTCCCCGTCCAACCCCCTCAAAAAAAAATTGAAATTTATTTTCGAATTGAAACATTTGACACTGCAGTGAATAAAGTACAGTGAGTGTTGCAA
>NC_061106.1:16850248-16872748 GCF_015104395.2 Macrobrachium nipponense
ATTGGTTGACTAACTGGTTTGTCAACACTGCAGTGAGAGATTATAGTTTACCGATGTTGCAAAGTACTTCTCATCAACTCTCGTCCGTTGATTTATCCCTGATTTTTACGAAAGATTTTCAGGCATCAAAAGTCTTACGAAAAAACTGGAAACAATATCTTGCATACCAGTCCCATCAGCAGCTATATATATAACAAAAGGTCAAAACATCAATCTTCCATAAATATATATTAATTCATTGACTGAAATAAAGTGCCATTAGCAACACACATCGCAACGTCTCTCTTTCAAAATTGCATAAATTTGTCAAAAATGTATTAATTTCGAAGCCAGTCATTGAAATATCAATAAAACTCAATATAAGATACTCCTCTGTACTCTTCCATAGACCAGCACGAGAAGAGAGAGAGAGAGAGAGAGAGAGAGAATCACCAGATTAAATTCCACCGAACACATCTTGTCCAGGTAAGGAAAATAAAAAATAAATGAATAGCATAAGACTGAATATTAGATATTCCTCTGTAATCTTCCAAAGCCTAGTACGAGAGAGAGAGAGAGAGAGAGAGAGAGAGATGAGAGCGATTACCACCGAACACATCCTGTCCTGTAGATATAAAAAATCCCACGAGAGAGAGATGATGAGAGGAGATGAGAGAGAGAATCATCAGCTTAAATACCACCGAACACATCGTGTCCAGGTAAGGAAAATAAGATAAAAAAATAAAAAATTAAACGAGAGAGAGAGAGAGAGAGAGAGAGAGAGAGAGAGAGAGAGAGAGAATCACCAGCTTAAATACCACCGAACATATCTTGTCCAGGTAAGGAAAATAAAAAAAAAAAAAAAATTAAAAAATAAAACGAGAGAGAGAGAGAGAGAGAGAGAGAGAGACGAGCATCAGCTTAAATACCACCGAACATAGAGAAGGGAAAGCATAAAAAATTAAAAGAGAGAGCCGAGAGAGAGAATCACAGCAAAAATACCACCGAACATCAAAATCTTTGTAGTAGAGAGAGAGAGAGAGAGAGAGAGAGAGAGAGAGAGAGAGAGAGAGAGAATCATCAGCTTAAATACCACCGAACGCATCGTGTCCAGGTAAGGAAAATGAAATAAGAAAAAAAGAAAGAAAAGAAAAGAGAAGAAAGACGAGGTGCACTAGAAACCCTGCAGATGTTGTAACCTCCCATACCCGTTGCTTCCTTTCATTCGCCCATCATAATGAGTGTGCATAACCAATCTGAGATGGGATCCATAGCCTAAAGAGATTGCATTTGGCAAGAAAGGCGAAGTAATCCCATAATAGCAAGATGTAAGCAGAGGATGATAAGCCGAAACGGCCGGCGAGATAAGGCTCGCTGCTGGTGACTTATGAAGAAAACTGGCTCTGGAAGAAGAAGAACAACTCTCCCAAGACAGCGATGCTCATTGTAAATTCAGAGGGGGAGCATTTACGTATAAAGGCCTGGTAGGTAGGTATGTGGGAAGGTAGGAGGGTGGGTACGACCCATCTGGCTGAGAGGCGAGAGGGCGGGGTACTCCAGCTCCTTAAATGGACAAGCTTGCATGAGGCCGCTTCTGTATTACGTTTTGATGGAAGGAGCAAAGAGCTTCCCAATACATTTCGAGTCAAAAGCTTACATGGCAAGAGCCACGCCCCTTCGCCTCTTTAAGACTGCCAGGAGTCGCTAGGCATTTGCCCGGAAGGTCAGGCTCTGCGAGGCACATGGGTATCGATCTGGCCGTATCCATCTCCTGTGCATTGTAGGGCGACGTCGGGAAGGGGCCAGCGATGTCATATTTGTTTTGGACGGCGATAAAGGTGTATCTCTGTACAAAGACCCGTAGCGATGTCAGCACATTGATGCAACAAAGACTGACTATGTGGGCGGGGTTTTGACTAGTCATAAAGTTGATTGACGAGAGAAGTGCACAAGAGGGCGGGGTCGACCGTCATCGCACCAATGCCAGGCCAAATCCTGTCGTTAAGGGGAGGAGTCTAAAATGAGATTGGCGGCAGTTGCGGTGTGGGCGGAGCCTCCGGCTGTCTCGTATGTGTACCTGTTGTAAAAGGAAGTATTAAGCCTTGTCAGGAATTACATGTCAGTCTGGTGGACTTTGCCGTGAGTGTTACACGCGCGTGTATGTAACAACGTAACGGGTATATAAACTATGCTGATAACACCCTCGGGTGCGTGTTGTGTGTGGCAGTGAAGGCAGCAGCAGCAGCAGCAGCAGCACCGTGCGTGTGTGTATGTGTGTGTGTGAATGCGAGTGAGTGAGAGTGCCCACCCACCACCCCCTGGCAGGTCCAACCCTCGCGCCCAACCTCTTCTCTTCCACCGTCGGCCTCTTGGTTGGGCCCCTAGCAGGCCTCCTACTCCTCGCCCCTGGGCACGACGTCCCTGTCCCAGCCCAAGGCCTCGCCACGCCCCCGCCCGCATCCCTACCCACCACCACTGCCACCACCACCATCATCATCACCCGCGCCCACATGGCCCTCCATGGTCAGCGCCGCTGCCGTTAGCCGAACACGCTACCTGGGCACATGTGACAGACAGACACGCCCGATGTGCAAAACGACTTTTGCCTCTAAGGTGTTGTCGTCGCTCGCTTCCTCGCGCGTCGTCGTCGTGGTCGTCGTCGCCGTCGCTCGTACTCCCGGCGAAGAGGGAGGATTACAATGTCCCTCGAGACCGAAAGTGCATCATCGTCTTAGCAGGGTTCTCGTTGTTGCCTGACTTCGTGGAAAATCATGAAAGAGGAGTCGAAGTAGACCAGCAGAAGTGTGATTGAAAAGAGAAAAGAAAAGAAAATATAAAGATTTAAATTCAGAGGTGATTATTGTTGTGACTTCCACCATCATTATCAACCTCCCTTTAGTGACGAGCCCCTAACATACCCAGGGAGTGCCATCATCCCCCGAGGGAACTAAGAGTAACTAGATGGCGGGGTAGAGGGAGTCGGCCACCCTCTCCTCCCCCGCTGCGCCCCAGGTGATTGTGTAGGGCGCCCCTTTAGAAGAACATGACGATGACTACGCCACCCTACGCCCAACCCTTAGGGTATCAACAGGCCTCCCAGTACAACGCCCCTGGCTATGGCTTCCCGCCCATGTACCCCCATGGCTCCTACGGCTACCAAATGGGCCCTTACACCCCCGTGCAATGCCCGTCGCCTCCCAGAGACGGTACGTACCTCTGCCCTCAAGGGGGGAATTAATGAGTCCTTCGCTTGTTTATTTGACATATTCATATCCTTTCTTAATCCTGAAAAAAAACATAGAGCATATGTATGCCTCTTCATGATGTATTTATGATGTATTTATTGTTGCTCTCGTTCTCCTGTCGTTAAATTCACTCTGTGGTGCTGTTTCTTGTTCTAAAAGATAATCATCATTAAAAGACTTTTGTGAAAGAGTCAACTGATTATGTTTGCTTTTTCCATGCTGAGTTCATTTGTTATCCTTTGCAGTTTATTGGTTTTCGTCTATAGTTTGTATTGTTATCGTCTGTAGTTTATTGCAGTTTATTTGTTATCGTCTGCAGTTTATTTGTTATCGTCTGCAGTTTATTTGTACCGTCTGCAATTTATTTGTTATTGTCTGCAGTTTATTTGTTACCCTTTGCAGTTTTTTATCGTCTGCAGTTTATTTGTTTATCGTTTGCAGTTTATTTGTTAACCTCTCCAGTTTTTATATCATCTGCTATTCATTTGTTACCCTTTGCATTTTATTTGTCATATCTGCACTTTGGTACCCTAGGTAGTTTTTTTTTTATCGTCAGCAGTTTATTTGTTATCGTCTGCATCTTATTTGTTATCCTTTGCAGTTGTTATCGTCTGCAGTTTATTAGTTATCCTTTGCAGTTTTTTTTATCGTCTGCAGTTTATTTATCGTTTGCAGTGTATCTGTTTGTCTTTGTTATGGTAAGGTGGAGCTGACATACGCTGTCGGTCGTGTGATTGTAGAACAGGAGATGGTTTTCTTTTGTTATTGTGTCGCAGATGACGATTATTCCACGATACTGTGTGTGTCGGTGACGATTGCTATCGTATATAGCTGTGCCCCTGATGACGATTATCCTTCATAACTGAGTCGATGCTGAAGATTATCCTTGGAAGTCGTTCTAGTGATGACGGTTGTCCAGTGATGTCGTTCGACTCATGACAATCATACTCCGAAATTGTTCCATTGTTGACGACTGTCTTTTGGTATTATTCGCCACATAACGATTATCTTTTGATATTGTTCCCCTGTTGGTCATTATCTTTTGATATTATTCGCCTCATGACGAATATCTTTTGATATGGTTCCATTGTTGATAATTATCTTTTGATACTGTTCGCCACATAACGATTATCTTTTGAAAGTGTTCCATTGTTGATAATTATCTGTTGATATTGTTCGCCTCGTAAGGATTATCTTTTGATATTGTTTCATTGTTGATATTTACGTTTTGATACTGTTCGCCTCATAACGATTATCCTTTGATACTGCTCCATTGTTGATAATTATCTGTTGATACGGTTCGCCTTATAACGATTATCTTTTGATAGTACTCCATTGTTGATAATTATCTTTTGATACTGTTCGCCTCATAACGATTATCTTTTGATATTGTTCCATTTATGGTGATTACCCTTTGATATCGTTTGCCATAAGACACATATTCTCTGATATTGTTCCACCAATGGTAATTATCTTTTGAAATTGTTCCACGGTTGGCGGCTGTCTCCAACATATCCTTTTTTTTCATTATTTAATTTTGTTTCCTTGCTCTTTTTTTTTTTTATTCGTGTGATCCCTAGCACTGATACCTTTCATGAAAAGGACACAAGACTCTTACAAAATTTTTCCTTCACAAATTATAATCTCCATAATTTCATTCTTCATTGCTCTAGACTGGTTTTTCCTCATTGCTCTAGATTGGTTATTCTCTATGGCTATAGACTGGTTATTCCTTATTGTTCTAGGCTGGTTATTCCACACTGCTCTAGATTGGTTATTCCTTATGGCTCTGGACTGATTATTCATTGTCGTTCTAGACTGGTTGTTCTTCATTCCTCTAGGCTCGTTATAGCTCTAGATTGGTTAACCCTTATGTTCTAGGCTGTTTATTCCTGTGCTCTAGACTGGTTATTCTTTATAGCTCTAGACTGGTTGTTGCTTACTGTTCTAGGCTGGTTATTCCTAATTGCTCTTGATGGTTTGTTCCTTATAATGTTCGACCAGTTATTCCTTACTGTTTTCTAGACTGGTTATTGCTCACTGCACTAGATTGGTTATTCCTTATGGCTCTGGACTGTTTATTCATTATAGTTCTAGACTGGTTATTGCTCATTGCTCTAGAATGATTATTCCTTATAGCTCTTGACTGGTTAACCCTTATGTTCTGGGCTGGATATTTTTCAGTGCTCTACATTGGTTATTCCTTATAGCTCTAGGCTGGTTATTCCTCAGTGTTCTAGACTGGTTATTCCTACTATTCTAGGCTGGTTATTCCCAACTGCTCTAGACTGATCATTCCTTAATAGCTCTAGACTGGTTATTCCTGATAGCTGTGGAACTGTTATTCTCCATTGCTCATTGCTGATTATTCCTTATTGCACTAGGTTGGTTATTCCTTATAGCTCTAGACTGGTTATTCCTTATAGCTCTGGGCTGGTTATTCCTTTTAGCTCTAGACTGGTTATTCCTTATAGCTCTGGGCTGGTTGTTCCTCAGTGCTCTAGGCTGGTTATCTGTCAAGCTGAAATGGAAATCATGTATTTTCCTTCTTAAAGGCCTTCTGTTTCAGTTCCGGTTCACTAATTGCAGCCTTTTCAGTCGACAGATGTTGCTTGGCTTTGCTAAGACCCCTTTTCTCTTTTAACTTGACAAATAATAGCGATTTGCTTCTGGTTCAAGCACCACAAAACAGAATTTTCCCAAACGTCTTCCCTGTTACTTATTGTTTTTTTTTTTTTTTTTTCCCCAACTGATTCGTACTTGGACATTGGTCCTTACGTTTTAACATGGTGTAAATTGTGGATGCTAATGATTATGATAACTTTCTGTCTACTTTTCGTTTTACTATGATATATGCTACTCAATTAATAGTAATGGAATATATACATATATATGTGTGCATTTTATATATATATATATATATATATATATATATATATATATATATATATTTACACGTGTATATCGACACTATATATATATATAGTATATATATATATATATATATATATATATATATATATATATATATATATATGATATATATATATATATACACACACACATTTCTCCAACTCTCCCATTGAATCAAATGGTTATTATCTACAAGTGTCATTATCTCATTCGCTTATAATTTTTTACTGTTATACTATATGCAACAAAGCTTCCGAATAATAGAAATATTTGTGTCTTAAAGTTAATGATTAAAATTCCCCCTTTTTATTAATCCCTCTCCATAAACAAATGTATGAAAATGAGATCTGTTAATAGTTACTGAATTCATCACCAAGTTTCCCTGCCTGTTTAACGTTCTCGGTTCTTCGTACATTAAGCACAAAGTGCTGAAGAGATAGTATCCAATCATTCGATATAGTAGTTGCTGCTGATTGGTCCAGATTACAGCCAATCACAGATCTATGGGCGTGAAACGCCCGTCGTCACGATCTGGTACGAACGGCGGTGACAGCAACGTACCTTGATTCTCTCTCTCTCTCTCTCTCTCTCTCGTGTACCAATGTACTTTACAAGTTATAGTTTTCATAATTTCATTATTTATCATCGTTTTCATTATACATTACATTATCCTGAATATTACCCAACGCATCCCACACCGTAACTCTCGTCATACTCTTAATACTGTTGAACGTAACCGGGGGAAAAAGTTAGACAAGGATTGAGGTATAAGGTTCTCACTGTTTCATTATATTTTTCATCGTTTCCGTTATTCATTGCATTATCCTGAATATTACCCAACGTATCCCACACCGTAACTCTCGTAACACTCTTGAACGTAATTGGCGAAGAACAAAAGAGACAAGGATTCGGCCGCGATAGGTATAGTATTCCTCTTCACCGCGCATGCGTCCCGTGTCCCACCTTTGTCAGCTGAGCTGTTTCGTTCTCTCTTTCACACGTAACTGACTTACAACCGCATATTATATTATTATTATTATTCGTTACCTGCACGTTCTTCGGTTCCCGTTGAGATGTAGCCTATTACTGTTGTATGTAAATACATACGCTCCTTACGATGTGTCTTTCGTCACAAATGGTTTCTGTCTGTTGGGACAAACCATGTATATATAATATATATATATATATATATATATATATATATATATATATATATATATATATATATATACATATATATCAGAACATCAAAGATATTTATCTGTCGCTTTGGTGTTTGTATTAAGGACTTTAACTTTTAATTATGTACGTGTATGATATATGTATATATATATATATATATATATATATATATATATATATATATATATATATATATATATTCATGTACATACATATATACTTAAAGATTAAAATATATGCAATAACGCAACAGACAAAAAATCGTTTCAAGGGTGTGTATACATACACACACACACACACACACACATATATATATATATATATATATATATATATATAAACATATATATATATATATATATATATATATATATATATATATATATGATATGTGTGTGTGTGTGCGTGTGTGTGTGGGGGGAGATCTATTCTAGCGTATGCTGAAAAGAAATATTATCTATAAGTCTGTCACTGTTCCTGTACTCGAATTCACCAAAATGATTACCGCCTATGCATCAATAAGGACGATACACCTTAAAACGATCTGCCCCCAAAATAATTAGATCTGCAAAGCTACAATTGTGCTCATGTTTACCATCACTCCTCCCTCTGACAGCACAATGATCAATGAGTAACGACACTGCGGTGCGTAGACTATGAGAGAGAGAGAGAGAGAGAGAGAGAGAGAGAGTTTTAACGAATGGCAACTGGTAGAGATACGATCTGAAGTATGTCTATCCCAGCCGGAACCAAGTACAGAAAGAAGGACAAATAAAAGAGAGCTTCTTAAGTTTCTTGAAATGCAAAGGACTTGCAGGATGTCAGTTAAGCACTGCGACCACTGAAGCAGAATGAATGGAGCGTATTTGCTAAGAAATAATGAATGCGTTTGGTCGAGAGGAAGTACTTTTAAAAAAACAAGTCTCCCTGTATGACTCTCTAGCGTCTCTAAATACTTTTTCGAAAACCAAAGCAGAAAAAAAAAGATGCACAGAAAAATCCACGTATATGTATTTTGATGAGAAGATATTCGTTTCGGATAAAGGCTCAGTATATTTCTTTAGCATGTCTCGAAAACACATACATGAAAAGAAACAAAATTGACTGAGTATGAGACTATTGGGATCTTTCCATAGGTGTTTCTGGAGCCTAAAATGAAAAGGGCCTTGAATTATGTTAGTTTTGTGATCCTGGTTTCTTCAGGGTTTATCGGAAAACTGCAGAAAGGCCTGTTAGGTATTCTAAATCAGAATTCCTCTCCTGTTGAAAAATTTTGGAACAAACAGAACGCCTGAACATGAGCGCTGTTTTCAAATCGTCAAAAGCTAACTGTAAGAAATTCACGCCTCAGGACTTTTTTTACCAGGAAATCTTATCAGCCTCAGTACAAAAAAAATAAAATAGAGGAATAATTACGGTTTTTTTCTGAGATTAGTTATTAGTGAAGACATCTCTGAGGTGTAGAGAGATAAACCTAGCTTTTTCACTACAGCAAGACTGAAATTCGTAATTTTTTATGCAGATACCCCTAGGCTGATAAGAGTAGGTGTTAAAAAGGTCCTGAAGGAGTGAATTTCTTACAGTTAGCTTTTGGCGATTTGAAAACAGCGTTTAAGTTCATCCGTTCTGTTTATTATATAGAAAAAAAAATTAAAACAAAAGAAGAATTCTGATTTAGAATAATCTATTGGCCTTTTTCCAGTTTTCAAAAAATATCTACGAAAGACCCAAGACTTTCAATGTTTATTGGTAATTGTGGCTGGGAAAGCGTTGAAGAAAAAATCGTCATAAATAACTATAAATAAATGCCTTAAAGAAAGAGATACTTTACCGTTGAATGGGCTTGGGTGTTGAAGAACCCCGGATATATATTATAGTCATTCACTATAGAGACAATAAATCTGACGCTACAGTAATTACACCGATGACTACAAAAGCACGAAAGCTAATGCTCAGAAACGGCTACGACAATGACTGCATCAATAACTAGAGAGGCGCGAGCAATTACGCTTATGAAAATCCGCATTACAGACATCTGCCAACTGTAATAACAGTGATTGAAAGTACGTGGGTTTTCGTTTGGGTTTTGTTACAGTACGTAGTAGCATTAGCTCTTGTTTCAGGGGAGTGCGTAAGAGGCCAGGAACAACACCATTACCTGATAATACATTGATTTAGCTTCCAGGCGGGCACTAAAGAATTGCGTTCAGTGTCATGTGGGCAGAGACCTTGATGGCCAGGATGTGCAACTTAGTTATAATTTCTGACTCACGTCCAGAGTTAAGTATATCTTGTTTCAACCAGACCACTGAGCTGATTAACAGCTCTCCTAGGGCTGGCCCGAAGGATTAGATATTTATACGTGGCTAGGAACCAACTGGTTACCTAGCAACGGGACCTACAACTTATTGTGGGATCCGAACCTCATCGAGAAATGAATTTCTATCACCATAAATAAATTCCTCTGATTTCGCGTTGGCAGAGCGGGGAATCGAAACCTGAACTTGGGATCAGTAGTTGAGCACGTAACCGACTCGTCCAACGAGAAACTCTGACTGACACATGTCCAACTGTTATTTTGGACTCTTACGAACTAAGGGCAGTCCTGACTGTGGTGCTGGGCTCTACGTCACACCGGCGTCGGCACAGAGAAAGTAACTCTTTTCTAGATGCAGTATTTCTTTAATTGCGCGATGGGATTGGAACCATTTTCAGGTTTACACATCAGATTGCTGACTTGAGCAAAGCCTTATATCCGTTCAAATTGGAGACTTCACTGAATCCCAAATCTTCATTCTATCGCCTTAGGTTTCGTCGTTGACAATTAAACGCCCACTGTAAGTGTATATATATATATTATATATATATATATATATATATATATAGATATATATATATATATATATATATATATAGATATATATTTTATATGCACAAACATTTGGTAATTAACGTCTATATAAATTATTATATAATAATTCAATATATTAATAATATTATATATAATATATATATATAATATATACAAAACACATTGGTATTAACCTATATATATATATATATATATATATATATATATATATGTGTGTGTGTGTGTGTGTGTGTGTGTGTGTGTGTATGTAATATATAAATTTGGTTAGATTTTACATAGCCATATGCAGCACTCATTAACATGATTTTCAGTAGAATAAACAGCCTTTATCTTACATCATGCGATTCAAGAAAATCTGCTGATTTTTATTATTATTATCATTCAGCACTGGAGCGTTTTACAGAAAAACTTACCGGTCTCACATGAAGCAAAGATCCGTTTCTGAATCGTAACGAACTAATGGACTAGGTTTGAATCATGGCAGGCGTTGAAGGTACTGCGAATTCGACACTGAACTGTTTTGTGAACTAATCTTGTGGAGGAAGAAGAAAAAGAAGAAGAAGAAGAATAGCTTTGACACACACACACACTGTGCATATATATATATATATATATAATATATATATATATATATATATATATATATATATATATATATATATATATATTATACAAAAGCTTCTAGATATATTATATTCACACACAGTCACACACACACACACATACTAAACGAAGTGCACGTGATTGATACATAATGCCGCGGGTTCTCCTTTACGCTACATCTCTGCAGTCACGTATGTCCGTGTATCTCCTATCCTTGAGACTTGGACGCGTGGACCGTCTTTCAGGGAACCCGCCTCTTATTATTCAACGTTATGTAACGACTTCAGGGAATGTACCTCTGCTGCTGCTGCTGATAGATACTACAGTCACAATCGTATCACGTGAACGCGCCGTCGACGAAAGTCTCTCTCTGACACGTTACGACGAGATGCCGATGAAGCAAGAGGCCCCTCGTGATAATGAGAGGTTGTCTTCCGTCATCGTCCTGTCTTCTGGTTTAGTGTGACGATCGACGTGTTTTTGTTTTGTCCCTAAGGCCTGAGTAAAGGGCGTTTTGACGACTACTCTATAACTGTAGGAAGTTACGTTTTTTTTGCTATTTCCTCTAATTTTTTGTAAGTCATGTAAACTCAGTGTTCTTAATGATAACATAAAGAATGTTGAGAAAACATTTGCATTTTTATTTTCATAGGCTTTCAAACGTATATTCCTCTCTATTATCTTGAAAACTATGAATAAAGCGAAAAAAAATTCCATATTAAGCTACAACTGCGATGTTCCTGAGCTTACATTAACTAGACTAAAATGAAAGGAACTTCATTTTATTTTTGTAGCTTACTTCATCTGCATTTAGCAAGGCGCAAATTTTTACTCTGAGATGTGCTGTTACTCTCAGTCCTTTGTTTTGGTTTTCCAAATGCGAATATAAAATTCCTTCTCATAGCCTTGACAAATTTTATGATCAAGGTCGTGCTTCAAAATGTCTGCCACGAAGAACATCTTTGTAGTATCCAGCGAACCAATAAACAGAGGCCTTTTGTCATGTTTCTCAGAACTCAACAAAAGATGCTGCTTTCTGCCTCAATCAAACATTTTTGGAAGAAACAGAATCTCTTTGCACTTTAAATGATCAAAACATCTTTTCGTTCTAAGTATTCTTTAGTAGTATTTCTTAGAACTAAAAAAAAAACTGTTTTCCGCCTAAATAAAAAAAAGATTAGGAAGAAACACAACCTCTTTAAACTTTATCTTAAAAATTGTCGAAAGAAAAAGGAATCTCTATACACTTTAAGTTATAATATCTTTTCTTTTTAAGTATTCCTTAGAACTAAAAACACCTACTTTCTACCTAAATAAGAAAAAATTGTGGAGAGAAGCAGAGTCTCTTTACTTCATCAAAACATCTCATCTTTTTAAGTATTCTTTGGTAATGTTCCTTAGAAATAAAATAAAAAAAACTTCTGTTATCTGCCTAAATACACAAATTGTGGAAAGAAAACAGAATCTCTATACACTTCAAGTTATCATAATATCTCTCCTTTTTAAAGCATTCTTTATCTACAGTATCAGGCGTTTCGTCATGTCCCTCTGGACAGTGGAGATAAACGGTCGGGTTCCTTCCTTTAAAACTGCTGAGGAAAGCGTACTTACTTATCTTGTGCGAATACTTTCCACAATTGTCCTTGCCTTTAAGACACTGCTTCCTGATATTCCGTCCGCTGTGTCATATGAATCATGCAATGGATTTCACATCTAGTTCTGTGGATTTGTAAGTGCGCAGGAGTTATCACGGATTGCGTAAAATCAAACAATTTTGTGCAGCTGTTTTTGGTAGAAGAAATGCTTTGAAATATTACATGAAACTGTGATGGGTTATATATGATGTATGGCTATGTTATATTATAATATTTATATCAGTATATATATATAATATATATATATATATAATATATAAATAGATTACATTATTATTTCGATGTCTCTAAATTTTTGCTGATGCCAGCAATGAAACAAAAATTATTACCCCTATTCTCTCTCTCTCTATCTCTCTCTCTCTCTCTCTCTCTCTCTCTCTCTCTCTCTCTCTCTGGCAGCGCAGTGATAACACCTTTGGCTTACAAACGAATATTCATAAGTTTGACCTAAGCTAAGAATAAATGATATATAACCATATAACCCCTAATCTTAAGTTAATCCCTTTTCGTCTCAACGGATAATGAGGAGATAAGGGGGATAATATACACATTATAGCTTTTTATATATATATTCTATAATATAATATATATATATATATATATATATATATATATATATATATATATATATTAATTTCAGAAGGGTGCACCGTTCACCCAGAGTGACAGCTCTGAAATTATATATATATATATATATATATATATATATATATATATATATATATATAATATATATGTGTGTGTGTGTGTGTGTGTGTGTGTATATATATATATATATATATATATATATATATATATATATATATATATATATATATAATAATTTCAGAAGGGGTTGCAACGTTCACCCAGAATGACAGCAATTCATCCTAAATAGCAGCAAAACACATAATGTAATGACGAGTCAACTATTATAGGCATCTGGTGGGAATGACAAGATAGACTTCAGAATGAAAACAGACTTTGATTGGAGTTTATTCGCATGAAGAAAAACCGTTCTCTTAACAGGGGGTTTATCAAGCAAATAATCTTCTGTATGAAAGGCAAAGAGTATAATTAACAATAATATTAATAATAATATAGGCAAACGAAAAAACTACAATAATAACAATATATTTGGCGACGTCAAGAGCAGAAATGATAATAATGGTGATAATAACGACAAAAGAATAATAATTATGATAATCATAATAATAGTAATATAATAATATGAGCAACAACACATTGCCAATAATAATAATAATAATAATAATAATAATAATAATAATAATAATATCATTGGCAACGAAAAAAACTACAATAGTAACAATATTAACAACGGCAAGAGCAGAAATGATAATAATAATGATGATAATAATAATGGTGATAATAACGACAAAAGAATAATAATTATGATAATCATAATAATAGTAAATAATAATAATATGAGCACCACACATTGCCAATAATAATAATAATAATAATAATAATAATCAATATAATAATAATAATAATAATAATAATATCATTTGGCACGAAACGAAAAAAAAACTACAATAATAACAATATTAACAACGGCAAGAGCAGAAATGACAATAATAATGATAATAATGACAAAAGAATAATAATTATGATAATCATAATTCTACCAATATCATAATAATATCAGCAAGAACACAATATCAATAATAATAAGAATAATATCATTGGCAACGAAAAAACTACAATAAACAATATTAACAACGGCAAGAACAGAAATAATAATAATAATAATAATAGTAATAATAATAATAATAATAATAATAATATCAGCAACTACTACTACAACAACAACTACTATAATAATAACAAAATGGAAAATATTAATAAAGGCATGTAGTACCCAAAACAAAAGCTAAATATAGAACGCTGACACACGAGTAATGGGCCTGAACAAAAAAAAAAATCCAATAATGATTTACTCTTACAGCCACGATGTTACCCGTCCGTCTCTCCAGCGGTAATCAACAGATGTAGCTCATCTCTCAGGGCACGGAGATACCGAGAGATACCTTATCTCCGTCGGAGATTACACTGTCTGTGTGTCACGACATCATCCCTTGTGGTATTTTTTTTTTTTTTAACGGCTCTCGAACAAGAACTGGGACAGAAGGTCGCGATACAAGATTTAGCATTGCTGGTGATGTAAAAAAAAAAAATCGTTATCTATGGCAGTTGATAAGGGTTTAATTACTACGAATGGTACAACTTTACTAGCATTAGTGTTGACATGGTCATTACCAATATAATTATAGCCAGAGGCAGGAGTGCTAGTGGTGTTTGAAAATAGCAAGCAAGCCACTTTCTACTTTCAAATATTCAATTATTCAGTAAATTCCATAGCGATTATTTTACTCCGAAATTCGCTGGCTGTAATAGTGTTTGAAAATAGCAATAACCAATAATTCTTCGGTGGAATTTAAAGGTAACTGAATACCAAAACCTGCAATATTATTTAGTCTCCATTACCCTACTTGTAAAGACCCTATTAGTTTTATAACAGGATCATCACTATGATTATTACCGTAATTATAACCTAGAATGTCATAAAAAAGATTTATAAGTTTGTGCTGTAATACATATATTATTTATTTCGCTTTCATGGTAATGCAGTTATAATTATGGTTATCGTAATACGTATCTTATGTATTTCGCTTCCATGGTAATGCAGTTATAATTATGGTTAACATGATCATAGGTAAACACAGTGATTATGATTGTAATTGTCCTAGCGCCACAAAACACGCGTCAAATGAATACATTTCAAGCACACAAACCAAAGGCAACGTTATTCAATCTGTATACGCTCAAGCCAATATCTGTACAGTTCACCATGAACAAAATCACTCATTTAGAATCGATCGCGCCATTACCACGGAATTACCGGAGAGTTGCCCGACTCGTTCATCAGATCGCTGAAGAGAATGCAGCGCATACACTTTTGTTGATTCTGTGTACGACAAACCAGTCACGTTCAGAAGAGTGAATCAGATGCTTTTATTTAGCCATTAAATCTCCCAACCCGTCACGGAGATAGCCTACGGTTTGGGCGATATGTGGAGAGGCAGCGATAAGACGCCATAAAAGCCCCAAGAGCATTTTAAAAGCCAAAGTTCTTTTTCTCTCTCATCTTATCTAAATCAGGCGGCGTGCGGGTGATTGATGGGTGATTGGTGATTGAAATGGAAGAAGAAAAAGTAGAAGTAATGAGAAAAGAAAGAGGCGTGGGAGATTGGAATGAACGTGGACTTATCCCACTATATATATATATATATATATATATATATATATATATATATATATATATATATATATATATATTATATATATATATATTATATATATACACACACACACACACACCACACACACACACACACACACACATATATATATATATATATATAATATATATATAGAAATATATATATATATATCATATATTATATATATGACAGGTTTTCTTACTAGTTTCGACTGCAATCCCGTCAGATCTCCTTTCAGTCGTATATCCTAGTAAACTGTATCACAAACCACCATTAAATCGAGTAGGTTGCTTACTATATTTCTTATGGGTTTATTTCGTTAGCGAGCGATAATTAAATGTGAGAAATCTGGTCGCTTTCAATGAATTAATTTTAATTAATCACCCCGTGATATGTCATTTTCGATGAACGTTAAGGAAAAAAAAAAAAGGACGATATTCATGATCAAAAATATTTTAACTTCATTTCGTCCCTTTAGTAATTAAATCAAAATATTGTTATTAAGGAAAACCAACCTATTTATTTACTTTGGGTGTGATAAAACGGATGTTAGCATAATAAATATAAATATAAATATATATATATATATAATATATATATATATATATATATATATATATATATAACTATATATATATATATACACACATATGGTTACCCAAACAAGGCGTTACCCGACCTCCAGCTTAGTCGAGGCGGTCGCTAAATTGCACGGTCAAACAGAGCGTTGTTTCAACAACAAAAATTAAATACGCTATATTTTATTAGAAATAATTGTTCTGTACTGTTTAACATGCAAATTATTTATTTTTCACATTTTCATTCTGATAAACAAATCATAGATATCCTATCCTAAAATTCCTATATCTTTAACTCAACGCGAAACACCTTTTTCAGAACTTTTCGGGCTTTTCCATAGGGCTTTCCTAACCCTCAAACAGAACAACAACAGCAAGAACAAAAAGAAGAACAACAAATTAGTTTGTAGGCTTACTCCCCGGGCAAGCAAAAATACTGTCTCAGAGGAATCCAAAATGTACAGCAATGCATCGTTGTTACCCAAGAGCAGAATAGCCTAAACACGCTATTAATGATAATATCCCGGCGAGAGGATTACCGAAGCTTACCCCTAATCGAAGCCATTGTACATAAGAAGAAGCTTTATCTCATTCCCGCGATAAAAAAAAGGAGCCATTCAAATGAAGCAAGGTCACGATGATTCTCAGAAATCTCCGGTCCAGGTTCTTGACTTCAGATCCTTTCGAATAAAAAGCAATGATTCTTTCAGTCTGTGAAAATTCCCGCAGAGTAGACCTTTGAGCCTTCTCGAGTCAAGTCTGGCTTTGAGACAGGCTGCACTCGATCAAGGGTCAAGTGCTGATCCTGAATCGTGACTCAAGTGCCACTTGAGGGACAGTGCCGTCCGCGGTGACGCATGAATCTCGAGGTGTCGTGGCCTTTTATGCTCCAGTGCCTCTCTTCTTCTTCTTCTATCATTCATTCATTAAAATGAGCAAAGTCTTTTCAAAAAACACGCCAGAAAAGCTATTAACCACAAAGCAAATTTTCGTCCAATGTGAAGAAGTAGAAAACAAAAATAATGAATATCAAACAACTGTAAACAAGAGACAAAACAAAAAACGGGAAACAGATGAAAAAATATATCCTATCTATGCACAAACAATATGAAAAATAACAAGTCATGTCTGTTTGGCTACTACATTCATAGAGTCGATATATTTATACTCTCGAACACTGCATTTGTTTATACACTCCCTATCTTCTGCCACTAATACTTAATATGCCATGGCTGATAATGGAAAGAACATTTAATATTTCTAAATCTTTGTTTCTAATACTGTTGTAGAAATGTGAACCGTTTAATCAGTGGTGTGCAACAAGATAGAGTCACGTCTGTTTTTTTTCTTTTTTATTTATTTATTTCTATAAAAGTTTAAAATTTTCGTTGACATCCGGTCACAAAAATGTTAGCCGTTTCGTTACCCTATTGTTCACTTTTATCTTTCTTAGCGTTGCCTTATCTATGGGCTAACACTACAGTCTTTCTTAGCCTTATCTATAGGCAAACTGCGTGGGCGGAATGACACGGTCAGTATAAGTGTGTATGTTACTCACTTTTTTCATTTTTTTGTTTTTATTCACTTCTATCGCGGGGGAACATAATCACAATTATGAGCAGTCATGAGTAGTCATAATGTGAGTTCATCAATTTCTTATTTATTAATAAATTTATCTATTTATTTTTGCTTTTAAATTTTCCACTTTAAATATATTGTTGGCTAAACATCATAGGAGTTTGTGGCTTTCATAACAACTCTCTCTCTCTCTCCTCTCTCTCTCTCTCTCTCTCTCTCTCTCTCTCTCTCTCTCTCTCTCCATAAAAGTCTTGTGAAATTAAAATCGATGAACATCGTTGTGCGAGGTACTATTAAATGTCTTTAAAATATTCGAATTCGAACTTGACACACACACACATATACATATATATATATATATATATATATATATATATATATATATATATATATAATAAATATATTATATATTGCTATATACATTTGCACACAGGTTGCCATTATTACAAATTAAGCCACATCGATTATCGTTCGTCTCAGTATGTACAGAGTAAGGCTGATTTCTATGCCATTCTGGTGGAATAAAGAAAAATGCATTATTTTTCTTCCACAACGTTATTCGGCGTTAAATGCTGGAGCAGGCACGCCTCTGATATAAATCAAAGATTAATAGTCGTCAGATTTTGCACTTTAGGTAAAGATTGAGAAAGTTTTGAAAGGTATTTAAGCACAAGTAGCTCCAAAAGGCAAACTAAATTAATTGACTTTTGTATCCCTTAAATTCACAAGGCTTTAAATATAAGTCTGTTTCAGACATGGTATATTAAATCAGCTCGTCTCTGTCTCTGTCTCTCTCGCGCACACACACACACACACACACACACACACACACACACACGCACACACACACATATATATATATACATATACATATATATATATATATATATATATATATATATATATATATATATATATATATATATATATATATATTTAAATTTACAAGGTTTAAATATAGGTCTTGTTTTAGCCATGGTATATTACATCAGCTCTCTCTTTCTTTTACTAGATATATATATATATATATAGATATATATATATATATATATATATATATATATATATGTATATCTAGGAAAAATCAGTCCGGCTGATGAGGTCTACTGATCAAGTAGACGAAAGCTCCCGTCATATAAGAATTTTTTTAATACACATCTTACACAAGTGTGGACTTTTATTACTTCAACATTTTCCAATCACGTTATGGTGAGTTTTTAGATATATATGTATGTATATATATATATATATATATATATATATATATATATATATATTTCTGACTCACTTCAGGATCAAACCCAGGTCTCTAAATTGAAAGGCAAGACCACTGCAAACTAGGCCACACAAGTCATAAAAGAAGCTGGAACCTAGCGCTACTGTACTTAGTAAGGCTTTACCTTGGCAGACTAACTGCCTTGCATACCAGCGAGTTTTCCCCTAGATAAAGCTTAGGTCCACCTTCTATATGACCTGTGTGGCCTGGTTAGCAGCGGTCTCGTCTTTCGATTGAAAGGCCTGGGTTTGATCCTGATGTCAGTCAGAACTTTATTTCTGTTCTACACGTGATTGTTGATTGATAATATATATATATATATATATATATATATATATATATATATATGTAAATAAATTTTTCTGTTAAAAACAGGATACGTCTCAAGTATAAAAGGTCCCTTAAAACACTGGTTTAAAGCTAAGGACTATATTTCGGTGGAACTTCCACCCTTATTAAGATTTAAACCAGAGTGTTTTAATGGGCCATATATATATATATATATATATATATATATATATATATATATATATATATATATATATATATATATTCAGGCTTAATCCTCGTGTGTGCGAATGATTTTGTGTAGTTCTGAAACTACCTTGTGACCTATTGCGGCCTTTTAGGTGGTGGTTGTTAGCCTTTGCCTGATGGTAAGGGAATCCTGCTTTTCGGACATGGCCCAATGAGTCACCTTTCTTTGCGTATCAAGAGTTGAAAGTTTTCTTGAAAATCTTGTCGATAATGCCAGTATAGTATTTTGATGATTAATACGTATGGGTTTTTCCTTGAATTTCTTTACCTCTCCGGGTACGTAATCTGAGCAGAGCAAGATCATATGTTCTAATATCAATTACATATCGTCAGTATTAATTTGTTTTTTCCTAATATCAATTACATAGTGTCTATATTAATTCGCAATAATTCATTCACATAAGTGGAGTTGAACTTAATGCGGTGTACGACTCAATATTTCAGTTTTCGTTCTTGGCTGAATTAATTATCCAGAAGTTTACTTATATATCCTTTATGCCATTAGGCGTCAATGTAAACTATCCCAGCCAAATGTTTTCAAACGAGTTTTCTAGTTTAACGCGTCGGTTCCTATTGACCTAAAATTCAATCAAAACAACCATTATTTTTATACGATCATTGTTCTCTATGACTTCTTCCATTTCCACATCACTTTCCAACCTTCACATTTCAATCAAGTTTCATGCAGCTGGCAAAGTGTATGTGATTACTAAAAACACAGGTGCTCTGTATAGCTGTACACCCTTAAGTACGACCACACTTGGGGCAAATGTGCCTCACTGAACCGTCAGCCTTACATAATATATATATATATATATATATATATATATATATATATATATATATATATATGTATATATATATATATATTATATATATATATATATATATATATATATACTTACTCACGTTTGTAGCATCTATAACATTACACTACTATACAAATGCAGTGTCATTTCATATTCCCTCTTATATGTGGTGAACGTTTTAAAATGTGGCGCTTTCAATTTGCTTATTTATATCGGAAGATGTCACGTCAATCCTCACCAACTGTCATGTCGTAGTTTCTTGGGTTCTCTTCCGTTTCTCGTTATCTACAATCTTCGATTCATTTTTATTCAATAATCCTCATAAAAGTTTATGGAGTTTCTTGGTCAAAAAATTCCGTAGATACGTCTTATGCCTCACTTGTGCGCTCGTTCAGAATTTTTCCAAGCGTCGTGGGTACAAATTTTGTCGTATGTTTTGCTTTTATGAGTGCACGGCTGTGGGGTCAGCAGATCCGATGACAGAGAGAGAGAGAGAGAGAGAGAGAGAGAGAGAGAGAGAGAGAGAGAGAGAGAGAGAGGTCTTTGGAAGAGCCTAAACAGGCCTGAAAAAGATGTTTCGCGTTGAGTTAAAGATACGGGAATTTTAAGATAGGATATTTATGATTTATTAGAATGGAAATTAAAAAAAATAAATAATGTGCATGTTAAATAGTAAAGAAAAATTATTTCTAATAAAATATTGCGTATTGATTTTAATTTTCATCGGCGAAACAAGGCTCTATTTGATCGTAGATTTCAGCACGTTTTAATTTAGGTTAAAAGTTAGGAATATATTGTTTACAACTTATGAGTGAGGTCGGATCACGTCTTGTTTCTTCTAAATAAAGCTTGCCATGACGACTGCGAATATCAAATTTAACGAACTTTCGACACTTGCTGGGATCATGTAGGTTCCAAATATGTCAGACGATTAAATATGGGATTACAAAGTAATCTGCAATTATTCCAACGGGAAGGAATGATCTCTCCTTCAATGGAAGGGTTTTCGTATATATAGATGTGGCCTCTCACATATAGACTTACCAGGAGTCGCCTTGCCAACAATGTTTTTATAGATATTTGTAGCTCAGACCTCATAGTCGAGTTTTGAAAACACTGCCCATATTATTCCAACAAACATTCCTTTTCATAGTTTTGCCCTTCAATTGTTCCCAGGCAGCAAAACGAGAAAGGAGAACGAAAGTTCTCCAAAGCGTCATTCATGTTAATTCAGCAATTCAACCACAAGAAAAGTAAAAGCCACTCCTGTCCAGTATTATAATATACACCGAGAGTCAGGGTCTAATATGCCGTAGTCCTATCTTTTCGATAGCTCATTTAACACGAATATTTTAAGTGTTGTAAACATCAATTTGACTTTGTCCTTCAATATAATCATCATTTTCGAGTTTTGCAAATGGCAACACAAAACGCAATTGATAAAACAGTGCCTAGGATTCACCTATGTTAGCGAAACATCACCCGTTCCCTTCTCCAACACCTGTAGCTGAACAAATTGCACTTAATTTTTTCAGTGTCTAAATTTAGTTTTACTGCATCTTGGTCACAAGATTGGGATCTGCCCTAAAGTTTAACTGGATATTTTAAGTAAAAATAGCCATACTGTGCTACATTTCCCATCCAAAAATGGCAAAATTATCTGACATTTCCCAAGATTTAAAATCCGTAAAGATATATGAATGCAGAATAATAAAAAGCCTTTAATCAATATCTATATGTTTTTTTTAGTCTTATTCATGTATTCGTAAAATACATTCACTCTTTTGGAACATCCGGGATGGCTTCCATAGAACCACATGACAATACACGAAAAAGCCGATGACAGGAGAGCAGAAGGGAATATAAAACTATTAGCAAATGGTTGAAAGTTAGTATTTCAATCAGCGTTACGATATCTTTTTGTCCACCCTCAAGCATTAAGGCTTAAACCAACACTGTGGAATTCTACGGTACATAATAGGTACCGAT
>NC_061106.1:16875248-16880248 GCF_015104395.2 Macrobrachium nipponense
ATATATATATATATATATATATATATATTAGCTGAAAAGGAATTAAAGATTTCGACACTGAAAATAATTACGGAGAGGACAGGTGAATCTTTTTTTGCCTAAGTGCCTATCACTTATTTATTTCGTTATCAGAATTTACAATTTTGGAACGCTTGCCAGAGCAGAGAGATCACAAATGCTCATTTTCAATTTACTACGAAGTTCAGAGTTCTATTTAGCACTTTGAAATCTTTACTGATGCAGAAGTACGTCGGTGAATTTTTTTTTTTTTACCCATTTGGAGAAGGCTAGAATGATTTTTGTTAAGTATTTTGATCTAATATCCTGAAGGATACTACTATTCAAACCGCATAATCTTTAACATATTTGTCGTAGACTACAATCTTTTTTTTTATTGTAAATACCTTTCACCCGTGTGCTATGTTAAACTTCCGGATATTGAAAAAGGCTAGAATGATTTTTTGGCAGATTTTCATCTTTTTTTCTCTGAAGGCTACTACAATCCAAACTCTATAGTCTTCAACATATTTGTCGTAGACTACAGTTCTTTTTCATTGTATATATGATAAAATTCCGTCTGTTGAAAAAGGCTGGAATTATTTCTGGCGGCCGCCTGTCATAATCTCCTGAAGGACAGTAGACTTCAAACCGCACAATCTCTACATATTTGCCGTAGACAACAATTTTTTTTGTTTAATTGCAGCTTTTTCACCTCATTTCCGACAGGTCAGAATTCCATCCGTTAAATTCCAAGAAAAACTACTGCATTGAAGTTAGTTTGTTCATCTTTTTCGTATTTTGAGGACTGATACACATAAGTCATAAATTGCCAAACGGAACTATTTGCTTGAAATATATCACAATGTCCTTGACAACGATGAATGTCTGCTGACAAAAAGAAAAAAATCACTATCAATTTTGGAAATACAGCTTAAATGCAGTGTCCTGAAAGTCATTTTTTTTATAGTTTGACTGATGGGCGCTGCAAGTCTCCGATAACGCACGTGCCGATCTATTTCAGCCTTATTGCACTTATTCCAATGCTAAATAGATCAGGAGACATTGCAATTTTTTTTCTTTTTTTTTCATATTATAAAATGGGAACATGTCTACGTTAGCGTTTTTGCACATCTTAGTGTGTGCGTATATGATTATATATGTATATATATATATATATATATATATATATATATATATATATATAAATTCATTTATATGTGTGTGTATACAGGTTGTAAGCTCACGCATAACAGTACTTTATGTAAATACAGGTAGAGGCTCAAATACATGTGCACAGAATGCACATATAGTAAATCATTACATCAGGGTACTTGTCAACGATTACATTCTAAAAATCATATTCTACTTCCCACTCTGCATTCAACCATAGACTCATTGGAAAAAAAGAAAAAAAAAACGTACGGATATCGGCGACACTAAGTCAATATCGAGGCTAGACTCTGTCTCGTTCTTACTCCCAGACGATAGAGTTCAGACTTTTTTATAGGTTTCTATCTGGCAAATGTTTAGAAAAGGCTAATGGATCATAAATAATTCAATACTTAGGCTTGTCATTCATTCGGGGCAAGGTGCATTGAAATTTCTGTAACGTTGAAATCCTGGTCGTTTATAGAAAACAAGGCATGATCCGACCTCCAGCTTACTCGAGGCGCGTTCTAAAAATCTACGGCCAAATAGAGCGTTGTTTCAGCAACGCAAATTAAAATAAATACGCTATATTTTAGTGAAAGTAACTTTTTGTCCTGTTTAACATGAACATTATTTGTTTTAATGGTTTCTTTCTAGTAAATAAATCATTTAACTCAACGCAAAACCCCCTTTTCAGACGTTTTTAGGCTCTTCCATAGACCTTTCCTACCCCTCCCAACAACACAAAGACAAGAGTAGTTTGTAGGCTTACTCCCCGAGAAAGCGAAAATGGAGGATCACCTTTTGGTGTAACTATTAGTGAATGAGCATTTTCTACTTCAGTTTCTAAGTGCTCATAGTAACAAAATTTGTGTGCATATATATATATATTATATATATATATATATATATAGAGAGAGAGAGGAAGAGGAGAGAAGAGAGAGAGAGGAGAGAGAAGAGAGATATATACATATACTATATACTATATATATATATGTGTGTGTGTGTGTGTGTGTGTGTATGTATGTATGTATATATGTATTTATACATACATACATACACACAGATATAAATATACACACTGATGTAAAAATTTTGGTGTTCATCCTTTTTAGTACTTATACAATTTTTTTTTCTTTTGTCGTGCAGTTTCTTTTTATGGATGAAATACTGTTACTTACAGTCCCGGAAAGGATAGTTGTTCAGGATTCCGTAAGTTTTTTTTAATTCCCGCTTATTTGTTGTGCTGGAACAATGGCCAGTACCAACTACCTTGCAGACTGCAGCGATGTGACATTTGTTCAGTTCCGCCAGGTGTCGAGAGTTGTCATTGGTTCAGTTTGTACACGAAAGTGGGTACTGTTTTTCGTGACTATTCTTTCATCATGACCTCTAAGGCAGATATGATTCCAGGCAATAATGTCACAGGGTGTTATCTCCTTTTGTTTGGCAGTAAAAGTATGTTCTTCTTGCTGTGTATGATTATTGACATGGCGTTAATGCAAGTTCTTTGTGTTTTCAGGATATTCATGTGTCTACAATTCCTATCCTTTTGGTATTTATGATTCTTTTGTTTGTTAGTTTAAAAAAAAAATGCTAGATAATCTTATAGCCGTTGACCCTACTACTCACTCTTGAATAAATATGAGATGATATTGCCAAGATACCGGATTATTATATTATATAATTAAAATGTTTCTTATTGATGAGAACCCCTCATAATTTTAATTATTATCTACTCCTTGCAGATGCATGGTACAAGCATTGTAAGTACAGAAAAAGGACTCCTCGTGTTTGTTTTGCAATCCTTAGCTGCTTATTACTTTTATTGCATTCAGTTGCTGCTTTGCTTTCCCCAGTTTAGTGATTTTTTTTTCTTACATTCGTTAGAAAGTATTTTTTTTAATAGAATGCACCAAAGAATATCTGCTTTGCATAGATTATTTTTTCTTAATACCCGCTTATTACCTTCGATTACCTCACGTGCTCATGCTGTTGCATATAGCCTGCTTTTGGTGGAATAGAGATGAGATGTTTATAATGCTTTTATAATGCACGTGCTTTTATTATGCTTATATGATGATTATACCTTTCATTCCCCTACAACAACATCCGGGCATGACCATTCTTATGCACATTGATAAGCAAATAGTTTGATTTTGATGTCATTATTTTCTTATGCATTATTAGTGCATTACTGTGATTTAATTTTGCTTCTGAACAGCTTCTGTTTCTCTTCATAATATTTACTGGACGTCTTCAAAGTTCAAAGGAGAAGGTAAGTATCTAGCGGTGAAATCTAGTTAAGGCTCGTGAAACTCACAATTGAGGAACAAATTCAACTCTTGGAAAAAAAAGGAAAAAAACTAAATAACATATGTACACTCAGTACAAACATCGTAAAATTTATATCATGGAACAATCGAGTCTTGTAATGTTTCAATTGTTTGGACGAATCAATCGGCTATTTATTTTTCAAAGCAAAAATTCCCTGTTTTTTTTTTATTTCACTGTCCTCAGGTTATTTTTGAACCCATGTGAACATTAGTCTCGTCTAGCGTATTATATTGTGCTATTCCTCATTAAATGAGCAAGCAAAGCGATACACAGGATTTTCTAAAAGTTTGCTTGTAAAACCACGAATCTAAAATAACATAACAAATACTGTAATTATTTTGATTATTTATATCATCAGCAAGTGCGTTTGTGTGTATATGTATTTTTTTTATTTATGGCTCGTACATGCGATACCTTCAATATGATTTTATGAAACACTATAATAAAGGAAGTCATGAATGTTAATTTTATGATCACGATGCTTACTTTAATTTATATGTTCACTAATGACATAGCAACTGTAAAAATAATGAGAGTAAAATTTTGTTTATCATTATACAGATACGACGCTTACAAACATAAATAGATTTCAGATTTCCATTTATACTTTTGAAATAGACAAGTTAAGAGTTCACTAGAAGTGGAAGCTTATTATGAATCGTAAAGGAAACGAACTGATTAATTACACTCGAGCATTTACACACACACACACACGCGCGCGCGCAAACACACACACATATATATATGTATATATATAAAATATATATGAATACTGTAATATATAAAATATATATGAATACATGACTACATATGTATATATATATATACTATATAATAATATAGATATATGTGTGTGTGTTTAGACATATACATATATATACATGTATAACAGAATCACGAAAATTTGGAACGTGATGAATCCATAAATATGTATATATACATATATGTATATGTGTATATATACATATATTTTTGTGTGCAAGCAAGTACGTACGTACATAGGTGCGTGTGTATCCCGGGCATTCATTCCTTCCTCGCAACGACACCGTTAATTCCATCATCCTTTCGCATGCCACTTCCTCATGAATATCGTCACTTTATGTTGTGTATTATATTTCAAGTTGTGACGACGTGTCCCACCTGCAATCAAGCCGGTAATGTCAACAGTGACTGTATTTCGCCTTAGCATCACTTACTTGAACGTACACCGAGCGTGTTATCCGCGCCAATATAATTTGAATAGGTACGCGGTAAATACGCGTCGTCGCATTGTCATTAATACGGACATATTTCCTTCGTCCACATCATTGTCTCGATTTCATGTGTTGAAATGGCAGTCTGCCGGAATAATGTCAACGGGGAGATTGATTTCGTTCGCTATAAACAACGAAAGGAACACAACGAGACGTTACGATTACACGGCGTTTTCTCTCGCGACAATTTTTCAATAGCAGTTTTTTATCTTTTATTCCATTTTTAGTTTGGTACAACCGGAATACCTTCCAGGAAACGAA
>NC_061106.1:16885248-16890248 GCF_015104395.2 Macrobrachium nipponense
CCCACATCGTGATCGAACCCAGGTCTTTTAACTGAAAGGCAAGGGCGGTGCCGACTTACTTTATGACTAGTGTGGTCCAGTTGGCAGCGCCTTTTGTCTTCCAATTGCAAGACTTGTGTTCGATCTCGATGTGAGTCAGAAATTTATATACATATTTATATATACATAACATATAGGTATACATACATCACAGAATCCCAGTAAACACCAGCATGAAGACATGAATATCGAGACACGGACAGCCATCCAAATGACGAAGTGCAGTGACTAAGCGGACAGACCACACATGTTGCCAACACTGGGTAATTCACCCACGTTACATAGCCACTCCCCCCCCCCCCCCCCCCCCCCCCCCTTTCCCAACCCCAACCCAAACCCCATTACCGCCCAATGTCCTCCATCCCTCCGACTTTCCGTCAACACGGAAACCGCAAGAATCTATAAAAACCAGGGTTTTTTGGGGGAGCCTTTTTTTTTTTTTTGGCTTTTAATTTGATGAAAAGGATACGGACGTTGAATCACAGCGTGGGTATTTCAGACAGTGCTGATCTGAGTTGAAAGAAGTTGCCTTAGATAGAAGGAAGTTGCCTCAGATAGAAAGAAGTTGCCTAAGATACAAAGGAGTTGCCTTAGGTAGAAAGAAGTTGACTCAGATAGAAAGAAGTTGACTGAGATGGGAAAAAAGTTGCCTCTGATACAAAGGAGTTGCCTTAGATAGAAAGAATCTGCCTCAGATACAAAGAAGTTGCCTTAGATAGAAAGAAGTTGACTCAGATAGAAAGAATATGCCTCAGATGGAAAGAAGCTGACTCATATACAAAGAAGTTGCCTTAGATAGAAAGAAGTTGCCTCAGATATAAAGAAAATGCCTCAGATAGAAAGAATTGCCCCAGATAGCAAGAAGTTGACTTAGAAACAAAGAAGTTGCCTCAGTGAGAAAGAAGTTGACTTAGAAACAAAGAAGTTGCCTCAGTGAGAAAGAAGTTGACTCAGATACAAAGAAGTTGCCTCAGATAGGAAAAGCTCCCTCAGAAATAAAGGAAATGCCTCAAATAGAGAATAAATTGTCCAGAGTAGAAAGAAGTTGCCTTAGATAAAAAGAATTTGCCTCGGATAGGAAGTTGTTGATTCAGATAGGAAGAAGTTGTCTAGGAAAGAAGTCGCCTCAGATAGAAGACGGAAAATGAAGAGAGCTGAGGAAATTATTTTTATTAATAGTGAGAAAGAAACTTCGTAACCTAATTGAATATATTACTGCTAATCACTTGGTAACTGAAATAAATAAAAAAAATTATTTCTTTAAGCATCTTCCAATCAGGTTTATCGCCATTATATATTTGCGTACCGTTTGGATTTTAATCCCAGTCGGTGTCCGAGTGCACAGAAAATATTTACACAGAGAATATTCTGTCCCTAATTGTTCGCTGGTTTAAGAAAAATGTGTTTTCACTGCTGATTTTATATTGCATCGTCACCTGGACAATAGAAATGATCAAGCTCTGATTATTTTATCGCTAATCGAAGGCTGATTGAAAGGAAAGCGTTCTCATTCTGTTTTGGATGAGCTTGGATCAGATAATGTTCAGGACAATAAGAGAGGCTGAACTCAATTGCACAGGCAGTGTGAAGAAGCAATTAATGCAATGGAAGCGAAAGATATTTCGTAAATCATTGCTCACCGCTGTACAATTTGTATGCGCAGATGCCCGTCGCAGCTCCCAGGGTCATTGACGCCGCTACTACTACAAAAAACAAAAAACAAAAAAAGATACTTCTGCACAAAAAGCAGTCTCTTATTTATGACGATCTGTTATGCAAATCGGAATATCATAGTCGTTCCGCGGGGTCGTTTTCAAAAAAAAAAAAAAAAGAAAAAAAAAAAAGGAGGACCATATCCCCTAGTGCTGCTGCCACTTTCTCTCTCTCTCTCTCTCTCTCTCTCTCTCTCTCTCTCTCTCTCTCTCTCTCTCTGATCAACACGCCACACAGTTTTTTTCCTTCGGCAAACATTAACTTCACCTTTCGTTCTTCGCTGTGTTTTAGTTCACGCGACATTCCATTCTTGAAATCTTAGGTTTTCACTTTTTCCCATATGCCCTTTTTTTAATAGTCTCTCGCCGATTCTATCCTCTCAAATAAGCAGATAACGGAACCTGAATAAACGTAACCTATCGTCTGTAGCAAGCTACAAATCAAATTTCTATTTCAACAAACGCCGCGTACGCTGATTGAAAATATAACTTACTAAAACTGTGTGTAATCTCTATCTTAAACAGCCAATTACTATTAATTCGAAAAAACATTCAAGGTAACAAAACATATTAGATTATTAAACAGCTTTACAAAATCAAAATATTTCACGGTAAAGGCGAGTGATTAAGGCAGATGAACCTAAATATGTTGAGAGTTCGATGTTGCATATGCTAAATTAACATATGTCAAATAAGCGTGACTCGGATCAATGCTAACGGTTAAAAGGTATCTGGTGCCAACGAGGTTTCACTCCAGAGAGATGCGACGCTAGAAATGGGCAGAGACACTGATTCAAACCTATAATGAGGTCTCGTGTGATTACTACGGTCACCTCGAAGAACAGACCCATCTTGAGAGTGAGTCTATATATATTATATATATATATATATATATATATATATATATATATATATATATATTATATATATATGTGTGTGTTGTGTGTGTGTGTGTGTGTGTGTGTGTATATATATATATATATATATATATATATAATATATATATATATATATATATATATATATATATATGAATTAGGCTACAAGTTCTTTAATATCCAATTCGCTCTACCTCATAATTAATATATTTTCATATATATGTTGACCAAAGGAGAATTTTTCAGTTGATAACAATTTCGTCGTCTCGTGAATTAGAACCCACGAGAGGACGAAATTATTATCAACTAAAAAAATTCCACTTCGGTTAACATATATGAAAACCTATCAATTCCGAGGTAGAGCGAATTGGATAATAAAGGACATCTGTAGCTTTAATGCATATATATGAATCACGGTGATGTGCTAATATATATATATATATATATATATATATATATATATATATATATATATATATATATATAATACATATATAATGCACACCACAAACATATATTTATATATATATATAGATATTATATAATATATATGAGGCGTTAGAATGAGAGTAATGATTTATAAAAATGTGTGTATCTATCTATCTATCTATCTATATATAACTATATTATACACACATACACACACACTTTAATAAATAACTTACTTTCGTTCTAACGCCTCAGACAAGTATACACTGTCTCATTGAAATCTATACTTAGATTTCCCCGACGTCATTGTATGCAGCTCAAGCAAGCCAAGCCTCCTGTATTAAGACATCCTTGGAGACACGACCAGATAATCCGACGAGATAAGCGCTATCTGGGCCTTACGCAACGGAAGCGTCGAGATAAGACCGGGAGACGTGACGCACTGAATTTTAATGTATTTGTGCATAACAACGAATCTGACAATAACAAGAACAGTAACAAAAAACATTTAACGAAGGAGAGAAAGACCTTCACCCGAACGTTACCGATCACGTGTACTCCACCGTAAGTGTTAAACTTCTAAAAGTATAAAGTAAATGTTATAAAGTACATAAAATACTTGTTATAAAGTGTAATTAGAAGGATTTTGTACCCAGGAGGAGAGGCTATCAGAGACGTAGAAACAATTGGAGTCAAATAAAAAAGTAAGAAGAAAAAAAAAAAACCTTGTACTTACTTTGATTGCACATCACGACCGGGTACAATAACAAGTGGCATGTATCAACACAGCTTGAGTTCAGCTTCATGATTCATTCCTGAGGAGGGAAAAAGCTGTGTGAAAGCTTGGAACATTTGATAAAATACACCAACATATATGCGTATATATACACACAAATATATATGAATTCTTATCACATCAATGTGATTCATATACATGCATTAAGCTTCAAATGTCCTTTAATATCCAATTCACTCTACCTCGGAATTAATATATTTTCATATATGTTACCCGGAAGGGAATTTTTTAGTTGATAATAATTTCGTCCTCCCGTAGATTCGAATCAGCGGACAAACAGGGGAGGAATGTCACTGCAGTCCTGATTTCTCCTCTATCTGATAGTCCGTTGGTTAGAATCCACGGGAGGACGAAATTATTATCAACTAAAAAATTCCTTCCGGTTAACATATATGAAAATTAATTCCGAGGTAGGGCAAATTGGATATTAAAGGACATTTGTACTTAAGGCATATATATATATATATATATATATATATCTATATATATATATATATTATATATATATATAAGTCATATCACATTTCCGTGATTCATATACATATATCGAGCTACAATGTCCTTTAATATCTAATTCGCTCTACCTCAGAATTATATATTTTCATATATGCTTAACCGAAGGGGAATTTTTTCTCGATAATAGATTTGCCTGGACCAGGGCGCGAACCTATGGATCCTTTCAAACCCAGGAAGGTTCCTGGGTTTTGAAAGGATCCATAGGTTCGCGCCCTGGTCCAGGCAAATCTATTATCGAGAAAAAATTCCCCTTCGGTTAAGCATATATGAAAATATATAATTCTGAGGTAGAGCGAATTAGATATTAAAGGACATTGTAGCTCGATATATATATATATATATATATAATATATATATTATATATATATATATATATAATATATATCCAAGGGCACAGAAAACAAAAAAAATAAAAGAAGGAGTACAGAGCTCTTTCGTGTTATTTCAACACATTTTCAAGGTACAATGCTACTAAAAAGCACTGAGAACATCTAAACAAAGTAAACTTAAACGCAGGAAAGATTGAACAAGTATTCAAAGTCCGGTTAAAACTAGTACATCAGGTATAGAACAGCGAAATATGTCGTCACGCCCTATTTAGTGACATAAGCGCACACACACACACACACA
>NC_061106.1:16897748-16905248 GCF_015104395.2 Macrobrachium nipponense
TCAAGAAAGACACCTACACAAAATTATCATTAATATAGATGCATGGGTGAATGCACTAATGAATAACCTGATAAACGAACGTACAAATTAAGAAATAAAGGTATTTAAAAAAAAATTGTGATGGTGGTATAAGAAATATGCTGAGTAGGAACAAGGCGTGATGCGACCTCCAGCTTACTCCGGACCCGTGTAAGATTTTCCCCTCAAGCATAACTTGTAAACATTATATTCATAACTTTTAACGTAAATTAAAACGAGCTAAAAACCTCTGGTCAAATAGAGCCTTGTTTCACGAACGAAAATTAAAATAAACAAGCAATACTTTATCAGAATTTTTCCCTACTTAACATGCACAATATTTAATTTTTACATTTTCTTTCTAATAAATAAATCATATATATCCTATGATTAAATTCGTGTATCTTTACCTCAAATTTAAATAAACAAGCCTTATTTTATCAGAATTTTTCCCTACTTAACATGCACAATATTTATTTTTTACATTTTCATTCTAATTAATAAATCACAAATATACTATCCTTAAAATTCCTGTATTTTTACCTCAACGCGAAAACCTTTGTCAAGAACTTTTTAGGCTTTTCTCTAGACCTTTCCTAACACCCCAACAAGAACAAACAACAACAACAACAACAACAACATACTAGTATGTAGGCTACTCCCCGGGTGAGCGAAAATCATAGAAGCTTGGAATAAAGAAAGACATCTATGAAAAAATGATTGAAATGAAAACTGTCGGTGTAACTTGGGCAAGGATTTTGCAGAAACTCATAGCAAAAGTTCCATTTTTGTTTACACAACATGTCTGAGAATTTTCCCATATGTGTCTGTATGTGCGTCTGCACCCTGTATGTTTCTCTCTCTCCTGTATGTTACAGTCTGTTGATCTGATTTGCTGTCTTTCGGTTTCTTCATTTTATATCTGTGTCGGTCTGACTTGATCAAAGTTTAAAAGTAAATAGAAGGTTAAAGGTATAATCTTAAACCATCAAATGAAAGACAATGAAATAACCTGAATAAGAATAGTATAATGGCGCCTCGACTCAAAAAATTAATACAGAGTGAAACAAAATATCTTCATTTATAAATCCTGCATCTACGTTTCACGGTGATTAAGAAAAAAATCTTACCTTCATAATCTATAAGTGATGTTATCACAGAATGCAGACTGTGAAAAAAAAATAAACCGGAAACCATTACAAACAAAAGCATCAAAATACCAGTAACTTCCTTAAATTACGAAAATAAAGTATAAAAGTGACAGCCAGCGACAACACATTGGCTTTTCCTGACAGAAGCAAAACAACACAGAGAAATCGTCTACTATGTACGAATTCCAAAGCTTTGCTTGTACGCCTTTCTCCCTCCTTGTATGAACGTGATCTTCGAGCTTTCTCTCGCTTTCTATTCCTCTTTGTGTGCTAGTCAGTTGCAAGCGCTCTCTCTCTCTCTCTCTCAGAAACGCACAGGAACCCAAAAACACAGACGAAATATTCATTTCGATCCTGACATTTTCCCTCAAAAAAGCGCAGCGATCCCAGACTCGTATATTTCTGCGCTGATGCAAGGATGGATGGTCCTCCCGTCTGCGCCTCATCTACTTTCTGATCCGAAATTACAGTATGCAGGGATCGTGAGTGCACTTACCTTTACGCAATTCACCCCCCCCCCCCCCCCCGGGGGGTGAGGGGCTAGAAGGGTGAGGGAGGCAGGGGAAGGGTAGGGGATGGCGTTGGGAATCGGAGCAATCACGTTGGCATTTAGGAGAAAGGATAATTTCCCGGTCTGTTATGACGAAGAAAACCGAACTTTCCCTCCCCTGACGTTTCCTACTCATGGGTAGAAGAAAGGCGAACATTTTTTTCCCCTTTCTTTTTTCCTCGGTCTGCGATAATCGCGATGAAGTTTTTTTTTTTTCTAATGTTTTTTCCCATCGGATCCACCTCACGTCAATTTACGGAAATGTCAGTTGTGTGCCGATCTGATGGTATTCGTGACCTTCGCCTCCTATTGTCACATGATGTCTTTGAGCCCCTTTATGCATCCTAGATGGAGATGGAATCGAAAGAGCAGAATATATATGGAGAAAAAGCCGCCATGCGAAACTGATTTGGAAATCGGAGCAATTTCCATTGTTGCATTTACATGGAAAACTTATTCCCCAAATTCACTTCCGTAATTCCTCATCAAAAGTAATGGCGATGACAGATAAATGAAACTGAAGATAAAGTGAACAAAGAAATTGGATGTGATATTCGAAATACTATTCCCCATTTTTTTTTACATCAACTGATAATTCCGAATAGAGCTTTCGGAAATCGTACAAAAAAAAATAATAATACAAATGTACTGTATAAAACGGATGCTAAGTAACAAAATAATCTTTGCGACCTACTGAACTTACACAAGCTATCAGACTGAGATCGCCTTTGCCTCACCCCGGGTATATATCGACAACTTGAAATGGAAGGAGAAATTAGAAACCTTTACGACGAATCTAGTTACAGTCTAAATATTATATCCCTTGCTGATATTCCCGTCACTTATGGTGGATTTATTAAATCGGGGAATTACATGATTGGCCTCTCGTGTTTTTTTTTCTTTAATGACAGCTAAACAGACGCGCGGAGAGAATTAAGACGAGAAATACGCCGGTAGAAAGTTCAGAGTCAAAAATCCCATTTTTCCGAAATGTATTCAGACCACCCATGACACTACACCTTCCACATGTCCCTCGTGAGAAGTCGCGAAGGCTGCTGTCCTTTTCGGCGTTCCCGGGGAATGTCCTCCCGGGGGAACCACAATAAACGCCCACCCTACGTCTCCTAAATCACGCGCTTGCCCAAATTTGTCGCCATTTTCCGCATCATTACAATTGCAGATGAAAGGCTCGGCCAATGGACAGGGGCACGAACGGTAGCCAGATGCCGCTTCTGTCCATAACCTGGGTATATAATGTGTCCCCGTCCACTGGTCCTCGAAGGTCCCTCCCTCCCTCTGCCCCTCAAAAGGTCTTCATTTTCATATTCCTTTTTTCCCTTTTTTTTCATCTCTTTCTCTTGATGCGCATATTCTTCTCGTTTCCCCCCAACGATTATTCGCTTCTGGAGTCGTTATGGGCACCGAGGAATTCATGTCCACTCGGGGTCCCGGTCAGGAATTTCGTTTATTCTTTCGAGTTTAACGTCCCTCTTTAGGAGGTACTACAGACCGAGGCCACATGATGAACAGGAGCCCACTTCGACTCCCTTTTACTTCGTCTTAGCGCTCTTCAATTCCGACCCTCGTCGTAGTAGCTGCTAATCTTTATGGTCCTCCTCCTCCTCCTCCACCCACAGAAGGGAGTGAAAAGGAAAACTCAGCTACCGTACGCCAGACATTTTAATATTCATGACATTTTACATTTCGAGGGACTTCTCGCCATTTTATCCCTGTTGCCGCCGTCGCAGCCGAAAGAAACTTGAAAATATTCACAAGTGATTAACCCCCCCCTCACTCCCCCCCCGTACCTCCGGTCCAAGAAGTCGTGCTTTCAGTCCAGCATGTTTATCTGTTTGCTTGCCTGCTAGCTAGCAGAATTCAAAACCAAAACTTGCGTTTTTTTTTTCTTTTACGAAAATCTTACCAAAGCAAAGGCGGGAAACGCCACTCGAAAAGTGTTCATATCCTTAGGGAATAGCTATGTAAACTTTAGGGAAATGTGGCTTTTTAGTGCGAGGATTATAAATACTTATCCCTGGCGGAGGTCTGCCATTCCCAAAAACGCTCTCGTTAAACATGTCTTTCACTCATTACCTTAATAAAATATGACACAGTAGATCAAATGCCCGAAGAGAGAGAGAGAGAGAGAGAGAGAGAGAGAGATACCGGGCAAGAAGATCTTGAAGACGAATGGCTAGGTCGTAGTGTTTTGGACAAGAGGTATAATTGCCGGTGTTCTGGCGGCTCTCTTCCCCTTTTTTCTCCTACTCCCAACCCCCCCATGCTTCCTTTCGTTCTCCTTGTCTCTCTCTCTCTCTTCTCTCTCTCTCTCTCTCTCTCTCTGCTCGAATATTTAACGAATCACCACAACATACCAAAACTCAATTACTCTCTCTCTCTCTCTCTCTCCTTACCCTCGAATATTACAATGAATCACCATTTCTCTCTCTCTCTCTCTCTCTCTCTCTCTCTCTCTCTCTCTCTCTCCTCGAATACTTAAAGAAACACCACGTCGTTCCAGTCTTCCTTTATTCCTTTTCCTTCCCCTAACTTCGAATCTGTAATGAATCACCTCTCTCTCTCTCTCTCTCTCTCTCTCTCTCTCTCTCCGAATATTTAATGAATCACCAAGCCATTCCCACGCCTTCTCCCCACCTTTTACCTTCACCGTACTTTTTTTTTTTTTTTAAGGGAGATGTAGAAACATCATTTCTTCCCTTTATTTTTCTAGGGGGGAGATGTAGAACCTTTGTTTTGTTCCTTTATTTTTTAATGGGGGGAGATATAGAAACAACTTTTTTCCTTTATTTTTTTTAAGGTGGATGTAGAGGACAATTATCCTTATTTTTCTAGGGGGCAGATGTAAGAAAACATTATTTTTCCCTTAAATTTTTTAATAGGGGAAGATATAGAAAAAACTTTTTTTTCCCATTTTTTTATTTTTTCCCTTTTTTTCCAAAAAAAAAGGGGGGAGACGTAGAGAAACATAGTTTTCTCCTTAATTTTTGTAAGGGGGGAGAGAGTAGAAAGAATGGCGGGGAGATTATAAGGAAACAAGGTAGAATACAATTATTTTTTTTCCCTTTTCTCATTTCTTTTTAACTCCCGAGCAAGGGGGGAAGATGTAGATAAGAAAAGTTTATTTTTTTCCCGGCTGTCTCTAAGTCTTATTTCGATCCCTTCGGCCAGTCTTAAATTTTCTATTGAAGTCAATTGTTACAATTATTTTATATCTAACGCCATCATTCGTTGTTGATATTTAATCAGAAATAAAAGGCACAACCAAAAAATTCATTCTCCTCACAAGTTTCCACCATATAGATATATATATATAATATAATAAAAATATATATATATATATATATATATATATATATATATATTATATTATAATATAAAATATATATATATATATATATATATATATATATATATATTTATTATATATCTATCTATATAAACTACACAACAAATGTTAAAATATTTATATGATGCTGCACAGTATAGTTATAAGCGTAAAATTAGACCTGAAACTGAGGTTAGTTTTTCCACTCGCTCAAGATGGAATTATTTCATAAAAACGGTTTACAACAACAATTTTTTTTTCAACAGTGTTTGAGGTACAGTAATAATTTGGTGTGTTGTTTCAGAGAATATCAAGATGTCAAAAACAACCGGATACGGCTCCATCAACCATACATAGGAAAGACAAACCAGTAATGAATATAAAAACTATTAACCTAGATAAAAATTATATGAAATGACATGCACATAGTTACGACATCTGTGATAACACCGAATACGTCAAAAGTCTTTGTAAGTGTTATGACCACTGAAATTAAATAGAGTTTAGGAGAGGAAGAGCGATGATTGTAATTGAGGTGTAAGTTATGCGTTATAAGAAGATAACAACATGTTAAGCACTGAGAAATCTATTTGTAAACGCAATGACGAACGCGCATCAACAGGCATGCAAGCACAAAAGCATGGACTAGTGTGTGTGTGTATATATATATATATGTGTGTGCTATTAACGTATATATATATGTATGTATGTTATTGTACGTATTGTATGTATGTATGTATTGTGATAATATATTATAGATATATAAGTATATATATAATATAATATATAATTATATATTTTATAATAGTAATACATTATATTAACTTATTATATATTAGTTTATGAGAGAATAAATCAATGTATTATTGTTAACGTCCAGAACCTATGGGAAAATTGCTTTTCAAAATTTTAAATTTATTTATTTTCCTCTCTCTCTCTCTCTCTCTCTCTCTCTCTCTCTCTCTCTCTCTCTCTCTCTCTTTTTACTGGCATTCCTCGATCAGAGCAATACAACCGAGTTGAGAGGCGCGAAAGAAATAACTTAGAGTTTCAACCCGATTTCTTTCTGTCGCCCCGGGAACAATTTCTTCCTCCCTACGGCACGATTCAATTTTTGAATGGCTCGCTTTTGCATGATTCCATTTCCTCTGGAAATCCCGGATGCCTGTTATTGCGGGTTCCAGCAGATGAGAATTGAAATGGCCTGTTTGCGTATAGGAGTGTACTAAGTTTGCGTGTGTTTTTGTATATGTTTTTTGAGCGCATGCTATCTTGCTGTAGATGTGTTTGCTTTTTTTTCTCTGTGTTTTTAGTCTGAAATTCCATGTTTGCTTGTGTCTTCATCATATGCAATAGTGATATTTTTAACCAGCCTTCGACTACTGCTCAAGAAATAGACCAATAATTTAGACTATTCCTTGATTTATTTACTTTTTTTTTTTTTTTTTTGATAGAACTGACAGTGCAGTCTATTTCTCTATATTCAAATAACGCGTTCGTTTCGACGCTTGTCTTCTGATCAGGAAAATTAAGCAACTCTGTGTTTGGTCAGTTCCTGGTAGGGTGACCAACATGAATATAAAAGTGCCGATGGCGCATGAGCCAATTGAATACCCATACATCCCATTGGGCAAGGCATGCAGCTGGACACCTAATCCCGATATATATATTATATATTATATATATATATAATATATATATATATATATATATATATATATATATATACATATATATATATATATATATAGTATAATATATATATATATATATATATATATAATAGTATAGAATAGAGAGAAAGAGCCCCAGAGAATAGAAAGCATCTTCCCTACCCAAAGCTCATGGGGGGGGGGGTGGGGGGGGGGGGGGTAAGGAGAATTACAAAACGAAAAAGCTATAAAAAATAAAAGTAAAACAACAACATGCTGGTATTAACGCCACAGAAGAATGATAATGATACAAACAGTTGTTTAACGTTTTAATAAGGATAATGATAACGATGACGTGAACAGGAAGGAGTGAGAAAAACAACGGAGGAAGGAGGAAGAGATAAAAAAAGAAGAAGAGGAAACGAAGAATAATGAAGAAAATAAAATGGGAGAATAACGGACACCCTGTTTACTTTGCCAGTCTCTCTCTCTCTCTCTCTCTCTCTCTCTCTCTCTCTCTCTCCTTCGAATCCCCCTCAGGCATTTCCCTCATTAGAGATAAATTAGCTTAATTACCCTAATTTGTGTCTTCTACGCTAAAGGATGGAGATCCAGACGGGTAGCGATTGTTTTAGACTTGGGCGCGGGCTGAGTGAGGAGGGATAATAATATAATAATAATAATAATAATAATAATATAATAATAATAATAATAATAATAATAATAAATTTTAACATGATTGTGAATGACTGATGCCAAGTGATCCAGTTGTTGTAAGATGTC
>NC_061106.1:16910248-16927748 GCF_015104395.2 Macrobrachium nipponense
CATATATATATATATATATATATATATACTATATATATATATATATATATTATATATATATATATATATTTGTGTGTGTGTTGTGTGTGTGTGGTGTGTGTGTTGTGTGTGTGTGTGTGTGTGTGTGTGTACATCAGCAAAATCATTATCCCCCAAAATTGTGTCCTTATATCTAAAACATAATATCTGCCATGTTTATCCCAAACTACTAAATAATGATGAGCACCACATTCAAAAAACACCTTCCCCCCTACAATTCCAAGAGCTTCCTATTCCCACATATAATAGTCAGTGATCCTAAGTTCAAGTTGTAAAACAAAAATCCATATGTCATCTAATGGTCCGCCAATCATTCAGTGATCTACTGATCTGTCTGACTCGACTAGAAAGAACTAAGATGTTTTCTGAACGAGTCATCTACTATACTCTGTTTTTTTCCATCTGTCCATCCGCCTGTGGTGGTCGCGCATGGTAACACTGCGTCCCGGGCTTTAAATAGTTACGCTAAGTGTAAGTTTTAGTTAAATAAAAGGATATCTGGGTGTACATTTGCAACTGAAAAGTGTTTTAATAATTACTGTATGCGAATTACACCGTTAATATTCGAAATAGGATATTATTTAAAGCCCGGGACGCAGTGCTACTATGCGCAAACACCACAGGCTGATGGACAGATGGAAGTATAGACACTAGTAACTGGGGATAATATGATCAAAGCGCTCTTTTGTAATTGGGTGTTCTGCCCTTTGAATTCACGGATAAGTCAGAGGAAAAAAAGAAGCGCTGACTAGAAGAATTTGGACTCATTGACTCCTTTGTTGCTCCGCAGCCTGCAAGTGATGCATAGTACTAATGCTAACTGAAGGTGATTTTTTTATATATATATATATATATATATATATATATATATATATATATATATATATATATGTATAGTATATATATAATATATATATATATTATTATATATCATATATATATATATATCACTTGTTAGTAACTTTAAAGACCATTTAGCCACGCCTTGCTACCACTGAACAAACTTATCCATCTTTCATTTTAAGGTTAGGTTAAGTTAGTTGAAAGAAAGAAAAAGGGTTTTTAAGATGTACGAATTAAATCCAACCCTTGATTTTTAGTATGATTTACCAGGTTGCCTGTATGTAAACATTTGCGAGAAAGATCCCATTTCTTTAGTTCTCGTCTGTAAATTACAGCAATAAGGAAAAATAAATATAGTAAACGATAGCAATGTGCATTCTAATAAACATTTGGTTATATTTTTTTCACAGCGTTAGCTTTTTTTATGTATGCAAAATACAAGGATGTAAATTATTATAACACCCTGTTCTATTGTTTTATCTTACAGCTTAAGTACGTTCTGCAATTGCACATGGCATGAGTAAAATAAAATTTACTACTTTGTACTTGGAAAAATCAAGTTCATTATCAATATTCTCATGTATCTGTTAACTTGTAATGGTAAAATAAAGTTTATTATCAATATTTCCATTAATCTATAAACCTGTAAAAGTAAGTTTATTATAATTTACATGAATCTGTTAACCTATACTTGGTAAAATCAAGTTTATTATCAAAACAATTTCAATAAATCTATAAACCTGTACTTGGTAAAATTAGATTTATTATTATTTCAATGAATCTGGAAAACTGTACTTGGTAAAATCAAGTTTTTAATCAATTTTCATTAATCTATAAACCTGTACTTGGTAAAATTAAGTTTATTATCATTTCCATGTATCTGTAAACCTGTACTTGGTAAAATCAAGTTTATCATCAAATATTTCAATAAATCTGTAAACTTGTAGTTAAGAGATTATAATACATGATGGCAGAACCCTCGTACAAACATTCCTAAGAAGACGGGCGGTCGGTCTTCGAATGATACATTTTTTTTATCCACTTTTTATTTAGCGTTTCCGCGAGGATGATCCGGAACTGAGCATATATATATAAAAGCCCTCGTGAAAGAAGCACCTCGCAAACATCTGTACCCGACCGTGATCATCACTTGCAACCAACCGCACAACCAGCCAACAGCCCCCTGATTTCAGAACCCTCGTTTACAGACCTATGTCCGTTATGATGAGCTTGACAATTTGGTTGTGGTGGTATGTAGTATATAGGGGGGAGGGGGTTGAGGAGAGAGCGTCAGGGGAAGGGGGTGTCATGGAGAGAAGAAGAAGGGGTGCCTATGAGACCACGAGGACTCAGGGTAAAAGATTGGGGGATGGGGGTCTTAGAAGGGGGGTGTAGGATCAGGAGAGATGGATGGTAGGGACGGGGAAAGCCGCCCCCCTGCCCACACCCCCCCTTTCCCGTGGCCCCCAAAAAGGACCAGCCGATGTGCAGAGAACCTTAACGTGTTCCTCAAACCACCAAACTCGCGAGTGACATCGCTGCCGACAATCATTCTTATGCTGCCGTTGCATAGGAGCGCATCTCGCGTGCCTGCTTCCAGCTATTTGTTTGCGGCCGCATCCGATTCTGAACCTTAAATCCGTCGAGCGCAAAGACGCATCTCGCGCGCCCCTTCCTCTGTGTATATTTAATCAACATAATATTTTTATGTGACCCTTTTACGCTGGTGGCGTAGAGCGGAATATAGAAGAGCCAGCGGGCCAAACGCATCCAATTTACAAGGTGTGCATTTTAAGTTCCGAAAATAGTGTTTCGTGGTCAATGCGTCTAAGTAAGGCAATGTCAGCTTTGTCTCAACCAGCGTTTAAAAATTTTACTGCCTTATAAATGTTTAGGTGATGAATTCATCGCCTGCATAATAAAGATCATTTCTGCATCTCGGAGTTGGGCGCTCGCTCTCGTCGGCGTATTCGTTAGGGATAAATAAACAAGGCGAATTCTGCGCTGTCTGTAAATCAAATATAATTTATCAGGACGCATGGCCACCTGAGACCATTTCTTATAATTTATTTGGCATTCTACGGGCATTGTTTACAAATCTGCTGGCGTGGTGTAAATCATCGTCTACCATACAAAAAGACATTTGGTATTGCGTTATCCAACTCGGATAGTTGCAATTCAGAGGGCAAATTCTCTCTCTCTCTCTCTCTCTTCCTCTTCTCTTCTCTCTCTCATCTCTCGTCCTCTTCAGTTCAGCAAGAAAGGACGAAAACCGGAAATTCTGAAAAAACAAAAACAATCTCATCTCTTCTCTCTCTCTATCTCTCTCTCTCTCTCTCTCTCAGTTCAGCGAGATAAGAAAGGGGAGCTCTGGAGAGAAAAAAAAAAAAAAAAAAAAAAAAAAAAAAAAAAAACTAAAATAGCGCGCTTAGGTCGAGATGGCATTAAATGTCAAACATCTCTTGTGTTCAATTCTTCATTCACATCATGTCGACACAAACCATTAGAAATACTTGATTAAATATAGAATTTACACCAAAGGCCGAGCACTGGGACCTATGAGGTCATTCAGCGCTTAAAAGGGAAATGGACAGTAAAAGGTTTGAAAGGCGTAACGGGAGGAAAACATCAAATAAGTCGCACTATGAATCAGTTATTAGGAGAGGGTGGAAAGAAAGATGGAAGACAGAGAATATGAAAGGAGGTACAGTAAAAGGAATGAAAGGGGTTGCGGTTGTTGGGTTACCATTGTTAAGATGTCCCAATTGATGTTCACAGACAGAAACGCAACTGATTTTAAATACACAAAAGAGAGGCTGTTTGGATAGAGGACATCAAGATTCCACATCACTTGGCCCTTTTATGTTTAAAGAGCGGTTGGGTTGCACCAAAGGTCGTCGGAGAATATTGCAACATGCAAATTGAGCTCTTTCCAGTTTCGTAACTGGAGGCCGATAGTCCTTCCATATTTAGGGAGGGCTAAGGAGGCCACAAAGTCCGATTTGGGAATGTTGTCATACGAAGTAAATGAAGAATATGTGAATCGATATCTATATATATATATATATATATATATATATATATATATTATATATATATATATATATATATATATATATCATACATAAAATATGTACTCACAAAACACACACAAACACTTACATATATATATATATATCACAAACTTAATACCAAGTACCCAGTTACTTATCGAATTCAGTTTCCTTGTAAAGAAATGACTAGCCAAGGGCATGTCAGTGTGTATGAGTACTTCTACTAAGGCGAGGATAAGAACGTGTATCTATTGCAGCCTTGTGGGTACCAGTTATTACAAATAGTGAATTCGGTATCAAACGGAGGATTTATGGCTCGATTTTGCTGAAAGAGTAAAACTGCGTCACGTGCACGTTTAAAAAGTGACCAGTCGATTATATATATATATATATATATATATATATATATATATATATATATATATATATATATATATATATATATATGAAAATAAAAGATCTCTTATATAGGCCTACTTCACGCACGGGACCATTGTGGATATAGAAGATGTGTGTGTACATAATTGTGCAAAAATTAGTTTTATGCATATAGATGCCCGCACAAGCACGCCACATATACCAGCGCATACGTGCGTATACATGCGCAGTGCCCTCGCGCGCGCGATGTCAACGCGCATACCCATAACTCAGCCTTGCAGAAGATGCGATCTGTCATCGGAGTTAAAGTGTGAAGCGCCGAGTGAAACAGCCAATCAACCGACCGCAACTATTTGTTCTTAGGCTTACGTAACGATCGTTAGGAAATTTTCAACAGGTGTTTCCAGCTAACGACTAAACCACCTCAGACCGCTAACGACGGCGATTGATGGCATCCCTGCGTTCTCGGGAGCTGCTGATATTCCGCTGAACGGATAATGAGACGAGAGATGTTAATGGACTTCCGGAGCTGCCTTGGAGGAGATGTATGGGAAGTGGAGCTAATTATGATGCGATTAACAACGACAAAATGGTTAAGCACTCTTACATGTACACTTTGCGAGCAACGGATCCGTTAATGTTATGCCGTCATTTATTACGATAGCCCGTTGCAACAATTACGTTTAGAAGTAAATAATGTAGTAAAGTAATACTCTCATTATTATTACGCTCTGAGTACCAACAAACACTTTTCAAAGTTATACCTTACTTTTACCAGCCCACTGAGCTGATTAACAGCTCTCCTAGGGCTGCCCCGAAGGATTAGATATTTTTCCGTGGCTAGGAACCAATTGGTTATCTAGCAACGGGATCTACGGCTTACTCTGGGATCCGAGCAACATTATATCGAGAAATGAATTTCTATCACCAGAAATAAATTCCTCTGGTTCCGCGTTGGCCGGCTTTTCAAAGTAAATGATATTATCGAATAAAGTAATACTCCCATTATTACACAGCATGAAACAATGAACGAGTTATGATACTCACTACATTGAAAATAAACAAAAGCTTCCATTATACGAAACCAGAGATCTCAAAGCCATTTTAAAAGACGAATTATTACAGCATTTCAAAAATAATCTTTGTAACACTGAAAGCAATGTAATCTAGATGAAAATGTATGTAATTCGAGATTTGTTGTAATCTTTTGTAAATACTTTATTAAATAAAAATTTCAAGAAAAAACGCAAATGATCACCTCCTATGCTCTTACTAGCAATGACGTTAATTATTTAATGTTCTCACTTGCATACACTGAGCAACATTGTATTCAGTGGCCAACAAAATAGAACTCCTATTATTATGGCTCGGTAGCAACGAAAGATAATCCAATGTTATCAAAGTTACACTCTAGGTAACAAGAATAATCTAATAATTCCATAATCCAGGGCTTAGCAGCAACAACGAGAATAATCGAGTACCTTCTGAGTATTACGTAATCAGTTGCAACAAAAGAATAGAGCGAGTTTTATCTATAATGCACTAAACACCGACGAAAGAATGATCCAATATTCTCATTATCATAAGCTAAAGAGCAAAGGAAGATAATCTAATACTCTTATTTATTATACAGCCATTACGTAGTATGCAGTCAGAAATAACGGAGAATTAAATAATACGGTACTCGCGTATTCAGTAATCACGAATAATTAATAACTTAATACATATCTGTTACTCTAATGATTATGCATAAGTATACAAGGAAAGGGGATTCTATATATATATATATATATATATATATATATATATATATATATATATATATATATATATATATATATATATATACACTAGGTTGACAGCCTCGGATACCTTGGGAAGATAAATAATGGACAAAAATATGGAAGATAAATATGGAATTCTTCAGTGTGTTCCAACAACCATCCTTTGGCAAATAGACCTGGTTTCATATTAACTTAATTGGTATTTTCCCAGCTCTGAATATTAGTTCGGAAGGCTATAAAGATATAGGAAAACATTTTATGGCTTTTTGACTACGAATGATGCAGATAAAACATTTTCACGATCTGGTTCATCAAAGAGTGCAGTTTTGGAAAAATTAGAAATTTGGGCTAGTTAATAATGGAAATGGACATAATCCGTTTGTTCAAGCTTATAAACAAAGACGCGCGCGTACACACATTATATTATATATATATATATATATATATATATATATATATATATATATATATATATGTGTGTGTTGTATGTGTGTGTGTGTGTATAATGTATATATATTATACCATTATACCACAGATCACAATAAACTAGTGGGCGTATTCCTAAAACCTAAATGGAACCATCGATAAGGGATTGAGCTGACAATTGTGAAAAGGCAGCGCTCTTACAGTGCTAGTAAAACCTTCCATCTTATTTTTTTTCTCAAACTTGGACTAGTTAAGGACAATAGATATCTGCGTCCAGTGAACCTCAGCATAAAATAAGTCAATAAAACGGGTTGTTTGCTCCCTTAATTGCTCTGAACGTTCAAGGTAAAACGATTGACAGACATCTTTGCACATAAAAAAGAAAATATAAAAAAATAACATTGCACCGGATGTCTCTGACAAAACCCATAGGATTCACTCACAAAGAAGACACAGGATCGCATCGTGTTTTGGTGGGTGGTGTGGTTGGGGGAGGGGGGGGGGGGTTCCATTTCGGAGGTATAATTTTTAACGGATGGGAAATAACATCGGTGTCTACCGCAGCGAATTTCAGGGGCATTTTTTGGAGCAATTAGAGTAATTGCACCGATGATTGGCACATGTAATGGTCGACGCACTGTAATTTTCGAACATTCAATACGGAGCCTTTTATCCACTTGTTATTAATTTATGGATTTTGTTCATACAAACCCCTTTTTTTGTAATGTCTTTTTTTTTTTTTGCAAAATACGGACCTTTATTTTTTGCGTCGCGGACAATACCTTCCCGTCAACATAACGGTGACAGATGAACGTCATAAGCGGAACAGAGGCGTGTAATTAGACCTAAATTTAAGGGCCAGTTATACGCCGAGAAAAAGTTAATGTACGAGTTGTTTGCTTTACCACTTTACGTTAGACAAAGAGAACTGGTAGATGCATCAAAATGATATCCGAACGCTATCAAAGGGTTTAAGGGTTTTTCGTTCCGTGAGTGTGTGGTGTGTGTGTGTGTGTGTGTGTGTGTATGTATGTATGTATGGTATGATATATATATATATATATATATATATATATATATATATATATATATATATATATATACATAATATACTAAAAAACAGTACACCCTCTGGATCCCACCCTTATGCCTACTGTAGAGTATGTCATATAGTATATATGTATATATGTATATATATATATATATATATATATATATAGATATATATATATATATATATATATATATATATATATATATATATATATATATATCAAATAAGTATGTGTACAGGTCTTTGTGATCATTCTACTCACAAAAAAAAAAAGTGGATGACTGGCAAAATACCAGACAAGGAAATCAGAGGTAGTACATCACCCCTAATCAATCGAGAAGAGCATTGCGCGTGAATTTTCTCTACGGCCGGGAAGGACATTACCGACCACCACCGCCCCCGAAATGACGTGGAATATCGCCGAATGATTACGGAGAACCCGGGCGATGTGTCCCTGGAAAGTTCGCCCGTGAGAAATGGCGACGGGTAATGACAGTCGTGGCCGAGAATTCCGGTCTTTTCCGCCGTCCGGATAATTCGTCCAGACGTGTCATTCGGCCCCGTCCGTCATTAGATAAACGCCAAACGCTCTCCTGGGGGTCGTTTCGTGTGCATACGCGTTCAATGCGTTCAATAATGCATTGGCCGAAAAACGCTCGTCGTAACGGGTGGGGGAAACGCTTAAGCTTCATAAACATCAAAAATGGACGGAGGCGAAATGCCTTATTTTCTCGTCTTGATCAACCCTCCAGGGGACGATAGAGAACCGATGACGGACTGTCAATAACAGTCCCCGTGAGGGGAATTATTCACGAGGTGGCGTTCCTTCGCACCCCTGGGTGACAATTTCCGTCCGAAGCGGAAGCGTGTTAATCATCTCTGCGACGTCTCTCTCACTAAGTGTTGTTTTTATTGCTCACCTGCGATATCGTTCCGTTTCATTTTTGATGCCCGTTGCTCGCTTTGATACGTGAGTTCAATCGCTGTCCGCGTTCATAATGCAACGCTCAGAAATCAGTTGTGTGTATCGTGAGAGAGGAATTTATAAGGAAAATCCCGCTATTCAATATCTTCGTTTTATGAGCAATTTTAATGCTTTGTGATGCAAATTTAACTCGCTCCAGAAAAAAAATTAGCAATGTTTTCCATGACATCCTTAAGAATTACATAAGGAATTTTATTTTCTTATTTCCTGCTTCTGGATAGATCAAAATTGAACGGTACTTCATTCTGTGGTATGTTGAAAATTGAACGAATTGCTCCACAAAAATATAAATTTGCAATGTTTTTCATGACATCCTTCATAACTAAAAAGGAATCTTCTTTTCTTATATATACATTTCCTGCTCCAGGATAGATAAAAATTCAACGGTATTTCATTCCCGTCATAATAATCGATTTTTTTTTCATCGGAATCTTCTTTTTTAATCGTTTATGGACAATAAGTAAATGTTTCACCTCTACTTTCCACAATCATTAATTAAACTATTCCAAATTACAACCCCCCCCCCCTTTTCATCCCTTGCCTACCACGGAATAAGCAACTATCATAATAACTGTGATATCCGTAATGGCACTAACTGGAATCCATTATCCTCTTCCCGTTTCTTCTGGATAAGTAAATGCTTTGACTTAGATGACCATAATCTCCATAATAATACTAACTGGAACCCCGTTATCCTCTTTCCGCTTATTTCAGTCAAGTAAATGTATGACTTTTGAAATCTATTTTCCCCTTCGCCTTCCGTAATCTCCATAATCATGCTAACTGGAATTCCATTTTCCTCTTTCTGCTCATTCTGGATAAGTCAATGTCTTGGCTTTAACAGCACGTTTTTCTTTCCCGCTTCTTCCAGATGAATAAACGCTTGTCCTTTGCTTTCCATAATCTCCATAATAAAGCTACCTGGTTTTCTGTTTTCTATTTCCTACGTATTCCTTTAAGTCAATTTTCTTTCTTCTTCAAGAATCCATTATCTTCTTCCCACTTACTCCGTTAAGTAAATGTTTTGCCTTTGCTTTCCATAATCTCCATAATGGAGCCAACTGGAATCCCATATTCTCCTTCACGGTTATTACGCATAATCAAATGCTTTGGCAGTAAATCTATTTTCCTCTTCCCGCTTATTCCGTATTCCTCTTGTCACTTCTTCCAGTTATATACATCTATTGCCTTTGCTTTTCATAATCTCTATAACAGATCTAACTGGAATCCTATTTTCCTCTTCACCGGAATCTATGCTTCCTCTTCATGCTCATTCCAGAAAAGCAAACCTTTTGCCTATGGTTTTGACTTTGCTTTCCATAATCTCCATAACAGAGAGAAGTGAAATCGCATTATCCTCTTCCAGTAAATTCCAGATTAGTAAATGTTTGGACTGGAAGTCCATATTCCTCTTGGCGATTGTTCCCGATAATTAAATGTCTTGCCTTTGCTCTCCATAATCTCCATAATAAATCTCTGTAACAGAGTGAAGTGGAATCACATTATTCTCATCCAACAAATTCCAGATTAGTCAATGTTTGGACTGGAAGTCCATATTCCTTTTGTCGATTGTTCCCGATTACTAAATGTCTCGCCTTTGCTTTCCATAATCTCCACAACAAATCTCTATAATAGAGCGAAGTGGAATCGCATTCTCCTCTTCCAGCAAATTCCAGATTAGTACATTTTTGGACTGGACGTCCATATTCTTCTTGGCGATTGTTCCCGATAACTAAATGTCTTGCCTTTGCTTTCCGCAATCTCCATAACAAATCTCCATAACAGAGTGATGTGGAAAACAGAGTGATGTGGAATCGCATTCTCCTCTTCTAGCAAATTCCAGATTAGTAAATGTTTGGACTGGAAGTCCATATTCCTCTTGTTGATTGTTCCCGATAATCAAATGTCTTGCCTTTGCTTTCAATAATCTCCACAACAGTGCTAACCGGAGACCCGTTCTCCTCTTCCCGCAGACAAACACGAGCTGGACGGAGTGCGAGTCAACGGGAAGGGCAAAAAGATGAGAAAACCGAGGACCATCTACTCCTCCCTTCAGCTTCAGCACCTTAATAAGATATTCCAGAGGACTCAATACCTGTCGTTACCGGAAAGAGCGGAGTTGGCGGCTTCGTTGGGACTCACGCAAACCCAGGTAAGGACAGGCAATGTAGCAGAGAGAGAGAGAGAGAGAGAGAGAGAGAGAGAGAGAGAGAGAGAGAGAGAGAGAACTTATAGCAGAAACCAAAATATCTTAATAGATTGCACGAGAGATGCGAAGGTTTTTACATTTAGTACATTTTATTATTTACTCTGTTACTAAGTTTGTTTTGACTGTTGTTGCTACAGTTTTTTTTATGTGTGATGCGAGATGAGAAAGCTATTTCAGGAACTGCATGAATTCATATTAGCACTTACTGGGTTAGAATAACTTAGGAAGAATTTGAGTGAACATATACGTATGTCCAAGTCGTATAAACTGAGAACTTCATCATCTCATAAAATGCTTTTTATTCAAGTGTCATAAAGTGTCTGCAACTTTGCTGATCTGATGACTTCAAATCTCATCTCATAAAAAAATGGTTGGTCACATCAGTGATGGTGAAAATCCAAAAAAAAAAATTAATTATATGCTTAAATCAAAACGGAAAAATTTTCTTATAAAAAATTACCCTTTCGAATATTTTTAAACTCTTGAAGATATTTAATCCTGAAAAAACCTTTTCACAACATAGAAAAAAGAATACATTACATTTGCACAATTATTACATATCGTTCAATCTTTATGTTATAGTTTTGGAAAGTTCTGCTACTATACGAAAAGCAACTAAATATTAACTAATTTACATAATCTCAATAAAAACATGTCTACTTCTACCTAAGAAGTGAATTAATTGTCGTTAAGACTCAGGTGTTGTTAGCCAAACTTAAAAAGGAAATCATAGATGATAAATAAAGAAGAAGTGCCCTGAACAAGCATCCAGTTTCTAGGATACCTCAAGTTAGCGTTCTTTTCATAACTTCACTCAAACATGATGTTGATAGATTCGTTAATAACCTTGCTGGATATGCATGTTTTGCTGTGTAGAGAATAATTTCATCTTTCAAATAGTCTTTTTCATGATGATGAACTGACCTCGAATCTCTCTGAGATTAACCCATGCCATAAGGTGATTGGTAGGAAGCAGCCTGGCTGAAGCTATGTTTTAATTTTCTGTAAAAGAATACTATTGTGCCGACTTTCTCCCCGACCTTAGATCTTAAAAGAAAAAAAAACTACTACTACTGAAGCTAGAGGGCTGCAAATTGGTATGTTGGTCATCCACCCTCCAATCATCAAACATACCAAATTACAACCCTCTGACCTCAGCAGTTTTTATTTTAGTTAAGGTTAAATTTAGTCATGGGTCGTGCATCTGGCAGCACTTTCCGGAGGCATGAGACGCACCCTCACTTTACCGCACCTGGTGAGAAACTGAAACGCTACCGTTCATAGCTGATGGTTTTATACAGCATTATACATTGTGCAGGAAACTCGCATTTTTTACTTGTTTACGACTGGGGTCACGAATGTCAAGTATTTAATCATTCATATGCCGAAGAAACCTTTTGAGTATCATTGTGATTTTAGTGAGGCCTTTTAAATCTGTGATTCCTTTTAAATGAGAATGGGAAGTTATAATGTCAAACAATTACACCTGAACCACCGAAAAGAACTGTTGGTGTCAATAAGTTCCTTATACTCAAACCATATAGTATTTTATATTCTGAGTCTTTTTGTTTCAGTCAAGATTATGCTACATGATATCTTCGTCATTTTCTTTATCTTAATTTTGTGTATTCTTTAATGAATAACTTGATCACGAAGTATATAAAACGTGATGCTATGTATAAATAATGATTGATGACTGGCAGTATACTTTCTTTTTATTTCGACTTTATACTGACGGATTTTTCTCATACCACAAAATTAATTACCAGACGATGTGATCCCATTTCCCATTATTAATTTTACATTTACACCGCATTAGAATTTTATTGATATGGTTGTCTAAAAAAAATAATTTTATTAAGACGATTAATCTAAATCTACGATATAAAACATAAATGGAAATCATGCGAAATTCAATAAAATATGCTCCAGGTAGCTGAGATAGAGGTGGCGAGAATATCCCGAAACACGCAAAGAAAACAAGTCGGGGACTAAGCAAGAAGTGCTGAAATGGCTAAAATCCATTGTTCCCCCCCTTGTTCTTGACTCTGATTCCCCTCCTTTCATTTCTCTGTCGTCGCCGAGTTTTAAAATTGCGAACGAAGGTGACAACGGCGCTTCGTGCTGCCATCTTCATCTGTCCGTGAATGAATGTTTAGCATTCAAGCTCGCTCCCCTCCTCCCTGCACAGGTGACTACTACTACTAATACTACTACTACTACTACTACTACTAACTACTACTACTATCCCTCTCCTTTATAAAACTCGCCCCGTAATGAGAGGAAAGGGACAGAAATAAATCTGTGCATTCATGAGGCTGGAATATGGAGCTTCGAGATTGGGGGTAGGTTGGGGGCGGAGATGGAGGCGAAGAGGGGGGGAGGGGGGGGGGGGGGGGGGTTAGGACAGGTCGGTCTGGGGGAGGGGGGGGGGGGGGGTAGGGGGGGGGGGGGGGAGGGAGTCATTGGAGGCGGTGCCCCTGACAAGAAAGTTTGGTAATGGAGTCTGACGATCGACTTTTTAATAATAAGCTTGACTTCCATGCTGGTCGCTAGCTAGGGAAGAAGAGAGAGAGAGAGAGAGAGAGAGAGAGAGAGAGAGAGAGAGAGAGAGGTGCCTGCAAGGGGCTGGGGCGGATACAAGGGGAAGGGGTATACATGTTAGTGGGGGTTAATAGGTTAGGGGTTAATTGCTGTTTGTTAGGCAATTTCACGCAAGGGGAGAAGAGAATATTTTTTAGGCCTTTTGTATACTCTTGGTAATTTTGTTTAAACGTTTGATAATCTTCGGGTTCTCCCCCCCTCTCGTCTTCTTTTCCTAGTTATTTATCTAAATTATTTGGAATTTTCCCGGTTAAATTCGCAAGACTAGGCTTTTCTTTTCCTAGGGTTTCCTGCGACGGAACACATTACGGCTAATCCCAAAAAATGGTTAATTTATCTTTGCGGGGCGAGCTACCATTTCTCTCATTGCGGGATGGATCTGTAATTACAGAAGTAAAAAGGAAGATCAGGGGTATCAGTGGTGATCAAAATAATTAGTTATTGTTATAATTATAATCATTATTATTATTACTGTAAGCATCATTATGATTTGAAAGAAGACTAACAAATTAACCGAATATTGCCGACTGTTATTATTATTATTATTATTTATTATTATTATTATTATTATTATTATTATTTATTATTATTATTATTTGATAAAAATAATAACAAATTAACCGAACATTACCGAGACCATTATTATTATTATTATTATTATATTATTATTATTATTATTATTATTATTATTATTATTATTATATTCAGAAGATGATCCCTATTCATATGGAACAAGCCAACAGGCGTCACTGATTTGCAGTTCAAGCTTCCAAAAAATTTGGTGCTTATTAGAAAGTAGTAACAGAAAGTAACGGGAAATACAGAAAGAAGAGAAAAAAATAAACAAATTAATATATAAACAGAGACGAATGTTAGCAAATGATTAAAATACAAGGGGAATATCATTAGGGTTTGTAATGCATTGCAGAAAATAATGAATGAACTTTCCTCCTAAAGTGATGACAACAATATCAGGAAAATACTGATATTATTCGAGTTACAATATCAGGAAAATACTGATATTATTCGAGTTACTAGACTTATGGGTCCATTAGCTCTTTTCACTTATGTTTATACTCGTCGGTTTGTCCTCATAAATCATTTCTACTTGTTCGAGAATTCAGTCCAAGCATTTTTACGTGCATTTCATTTTTATTCACAAAAACATTCTGTGGCTGGTGCTACATTTACTTCCATATTTCTCAATTTTCTGTGGAATTTATGGTTACTTTGCATAATGGTTCTACTTTGAAATTTACATTTTATAGTTACATTACGTACTGAATAATTTACGCAGCTTAGACCAAATGTAGTCATTTCACTGGCTTTTATAGATCTTGGTCCCACTGAACCTGGGGAATATCTCTCTCTCTCTCTCTCTCTCTCTCTCTCTTTCTCTCTCTCTCTCTCTCTCTTTTCACTCTGGAATTCAAACCGAAGCATTACCGCTTTCTCTCTCTCTTTCACGCTGTAATTCAAACCAAAACGTTATCTCTCTCTCTCTCTCTCTCTCTCTCTCTCTCTCTCTCTCTCTCTCTCTCCATTCTGGAATTCAAACCGAAGCATTATGGCTCTCTCTCTCTCTTTCACGTGAAATTCCAACCAAAGCATTATCTCTCTCTCTCTCTTTTCACTCTGGAATTCAAACCGAAGCATTACCGCTCTCTCTCTCTATTTCACGTGAAATTCAAACCAAGCATTATCTCTCTCTCTCTCTATTCACACTCTCAACTAACTCTCCTACAGTTCAAAACTACAACTGGAAGCTGCAATAATATTATTCATCCCTTTCTAGGAACTCATCACCGCTCTGCAAACCACACTCCGCGATGCATATGCAAAATTTACCTGTGATTACAGGTGCATGACTCCCGGCTGCATAAAATGCACCTCTTATACAAGTCTTTTCCCTTGTGGGGGATGCAGGCCGAAGAACACTGTGCTGTTCTCTTCATTCATACATTCTCTCTCTCTCTCTCTCTCTCTCTCTCTCTCTCTCTCTCTCTCTCTCTCTCTGATCAACAAACCGAAGCTATCTCTCTCTCTCTCTCTCTCTCTCCTTCACGTGTAATTCAACCAAGCATTCTCTCTCTCTCTCTCTCTCTCTCTCTCTCTCTCTCTCTCTCTCTCCACTCTGGAATTCAAACCGAAGCATTATCGCTCTCTCTCTCTCTCTCTCTCTCATTAACGTGAAAATCAAACCAAAGCATTATCTCTCTCTCTCTCTCTCTCTCTCTCTCGTGCGGACAACACGTACGCCAGACTGTTAATAGTTTTTGTTTTTCATTCTTTTAAGTTAAAATGTACATTTTTTGTATTATAATAAAGAGTGATTCATATCTATAATTGCAGAATATAGATCACAATCACACAGTCAGACTTTTGGAGTCCAGACTGAGCAGCGATCTCGTCCGAGATATTGCGTGACACAGGACACAAAACCGCAAAGGAAGAGAGGAACTCGTCCAAGAAATCGAAAATGGGGCAGTATATTAACTGCAGCCCGAAGGGAAGGAGGTCCATCTCTAGATTAAAACAAAAGAAAGCTAGGAAGGCGGATGGAATGACTTATTTTTTTCGAACGCGTTCTTCCTTCCAAATGCTTTCGCTCGGCATTGAAAAATAAATAATAAGTAAATAAATAAATAAATAAATGAATAAATAAATAAATAAATAAAGTCGCCATTTCGAAAACTCATAATTTCTGAAAGTGGTATGGAAAAAAAATTCTTTCGCTCGGTATAAAAAAAAAAAAAAAAAAAAAAAAACTCATTTTGAAAAGTCGTCATTTTGGAAAATCGTCATTTCAGAAAGCCGTCATCTGAAAAGTCATACTTTTGGAAAGTCGTCTCTGTGTGAACTCGTCTTTTTGAGAATTCAAGTCGTCATATTGAAAAAGTATCTTTTTTTTTTGAAAAGTCGTCATTTTCAAAAGTCATCATTTTGGAAAGTCGTCTTCTTGAGTAGTCGTAATTTTGAAAAGTCGTCAATCTGGAAAGTCGTCATTTTGGAGTCATTTTTCTGACAATTCGCCATTTTGAAAAGTAGTCATTTTGGAAAGTCATAATTTTGAAAAGTCGTCCTTTTCAAAAGTCATCTTTTTGAAAAGTCATTTTGAAAAGTCATCATTTTCAAAAGTCGTCCATTTTGGAGTCGTAATTTTGAAAAGTCATCCTTTTGAAAATTCATCATTTTGAAGAGGACATCATTTTGGAAAGTCATCCTTTTGAGAAGTCGTCATTTTGAAAACTCGCCATTTTGAGAAGTCGTCATTTTTAAAAGTCATCATTTTGGAAAATCTTTTTGAGGCGTCGTCAAAGTTATCTTTTTGAGAAGTCGTCATTTTGAAAAGTCTGTCATTTTAAGGAGTTCACCATTTTGAAAAGTCATTTTCAAGTCATCGTTTTGAAAAGCATCTTTTTCAAAAGTCATCATTTTGAAAAGTTATCAATTTGAAAAGTCATCAGTTTCAAAAGTTCATCATTTTGAAAATTCATCATTTTGGAAAGTTATCATATTGGAAAACCATTTTTAAAGGTTGTCATTTTGGAAAGACACCATTTTGAAAATTCATCATTTTGAAAAGTCATCATTCTGAAAAGTCATCATTCAGGAAAATCGCCATTTTGAAAAGTCGTCGTATTTTCGAAAGTCATCATTTGGAATAATCATAATATTGAAAAGCCATAACTTTGGAAAAATCATTTTGGAAAGTGATCATTTTCAAAAATCCCTTTGAAAAGTCATCATTCGCTGACGATCAACCATTTGCCACCGTCATTCACCGATTATTGCGAATGGAAATCAAGGAACAAAGATATTTCCAAGATATTTCCTTCGTTTTACTGGGGCGATTTTTAGTTAATTTGTGATTTTTCAATAATTGATTTGAATATATATATATATATATATATATATATATATATAATATATAGATAATATATATATATATATATATATATATATATATTTCAGAATGAAGCATTCTTACAAGTGCACATAATTTATTAACTGACTGGATAATTTTTGAATAGTGATTGACTAGAAAAATTAACTAGAAAAGGCTAAAATCAATAAGACGAAGAGAACAGCAAAGAATGAAAAATCACATTACCCAACTTCAAG